>NC_135877.1:14043399-14045899 GCF_031162955.1 Sander vitreus
TCAGCATCTCAACAGAAAACATTTCTCATCCATTCCACGAAGCGGACGCGACAAAAGTAAATCACGGAGTTGTATGGACGGTGAAACTACACCAAACACAACAACTACCAAAATCAAAGACAAGAAAATACGTAGCAGTGACCACAATTTGATCTAAAGAGCCAACTTGTTGACTATCCCGTCGGAGAAACAGCTGATTGTTGCGCACCATTTTCTCTCGTACTCTCTCTTCACGGAGAAACAGCTGATCAACAATCTACTAGCATAAGTGTAACAGAGCTGTGTAGCATTGTAATCGAATATATACATTAAAATAGATTGAGTATAATTCATATTTACATATACATATATTTACATATAGGCCTATATACAGATCAGTCTCAGGATGAAACTTGTAGTTCTGAAAGTTAAGTTGCACAACTTAAGGTCATGTTTATGTATGTTTAATGTATGCCTTAGTGTGAGGTTGATGTCATTTCAGAAAATGTTTTCTTTAAAAATGTTACAATGTAATATGGCACTTAAATGCACTTCATGTCTTTTTTGAGAGATGATATTGTAAGCAATGTAGGCAACAAAAATTTAGCTTTTTCCGAAAATTTAACCAAACTATTGTTTATTATTGCTCTTCAATAAAACAAAAGTATTTCTTATCCGATTACTTGATTAATCGATGGAATAATCGGTAGAATACTCGATTACTAAAATAATCGATAGCTGCAGCCCTAATCAGCATGCATTTTTTTGCTTCCCTTTTATCCATGGAACTTGGGAAATGTCACCTTAATTATGTTTGCAGTGATCTGCCTGAACAGTAATTAGCTGGAAGACTTGGAAGTGTAATTACCATACTCCCACCTAGAGATTTAAAGAACAGGTTAACTAGCTAGTAGCACTGGGATCTGTCCGAGGAATCACCTACTCCTTCGACAGCAGTTGTTGCCAGTTTAATTCCCATAAATCTTTCATCTCTTGCTCAACATCCCTCAGGGCCCCCCTCCCTCGCGTGCACAACTGACAGGAATCCCAGACCGACGTCTAACCAGGTAACCTTGGAAACGCAAAGCCTCTAATGGCAAAGGAGGGAGGAGAGGCAGCCGGCAAGCCAACAGAGGCCGGTCTCCGTGGCGTTACTCACCACAATGAAATCATTAGCTCTGCCAGGCACTGGTGCTACCACTGCTGCTACATGACAAATGACACTTTCATCTCTCTCATTTTTGCTGATATTATTACTATTTGGGTGTCTTGTGTAATTTCTGCACTCTTGCTTTTTATAAGCATAGGCAGCATGTCTAATTTGTCAATGCTAAAAGATTTATTTACCATGGTGTGGACAGTAGCATGGTATTGTGTGTGAATGTATGTCGCAGGAAGAGGAGGGGCATTAACACTGGGCTACTGCAGCTGCTGTGGACTGCGGCTTGTTCTGCTCTTACATGGCCTGTGTAATCTCAGTCTAAAGGATTACTGTTGATTCCTGGCAGGCAGAGGGAATCTGTGCACCAGGGACTAGCGCCAGGGTTGTGGTCACATAGTGTCCCGGCAGGACTACTAGCCTGGCTAGCTGGCTGAGTTACCCCTAAACAGCCTCATTATCATCGTTGTCAGTCTGAAATTGTACAAGTCTTACAGTTTGACTCTGAATAGTTCAGACTGGGACATCAATAGAAATCAAACTGTGGGGGCCTGAGGGAGAGTCAGAGAGAGAGATGGGTGGGAAAGCAGATGTTCTGGCCCCAGAATTGTTGCATGGCTTTAATCTCCTCATCACTAATCGCTATAACTGGATTCAGTAGCACCTGCTGCTCAAAGCGCAATGTGCCAGGAAAGGACGAGAAAAGAGGAGATAGAGACAGAAGGGAGGGCCAGACAGTACAATGGGTAGGCAAGAACAGCCAGTACCAAATATAAACTGCCGTGGGGACGTGCAAAAATATGCAACTCCTCATTAATTGCGTAAAAACACTTCAGCTAGGGATGCTAATTTAGATTTTTTTTTCGGACCTATAGCTGACCCTTGTTAACAGATTGTATATCCGAGCCTTTCTCCACCGCATCCACCTGTGAGGTTGTCAGCTGTGTGTCTGCTTGGCATACTCTATGTGTAGGACGGCCGATTTAACCCGCCAGCCCTCATATAGGGGGACGTGTCACTTAGTTCTCTGCTGTGATCGCCACATTAGATTGGTGCTAAACTGTAAGGCAATTGTATATGGTTGTGTGTGTGTGTGTGTGTGTGTGTGTGTGTGTGTGTGTGTGTGTTTTACCTTTCTTACGGCTCTCCACTGCTGCATCCTGCTTGTCTGTGGAAAATAGACCGTGGAGTCAGTGGTAGGAATTAAAAAACTAAAATTGGTGGGCAATACACAGTAACTGTACCATTAACCACCATTTACGTTGTAAAAAAGTATGTATGTATACATGTGTGTAAACTTCATACGTCAATTATCTTTGATTTAAAAACAAATATAATACACTATTCAAAGGGCTCAGCCCT
>NC_135877.1:14053399-14310899 GCF_031162955.1 Sander vitreus
AATTGACATTTAGAACCTAACACTGACACATACCTTTCTAAAAAGGGGGGTGAGAAGAATGACAATGACTCACCAGCACAGCACATTAAAAAAGCTATGTGGTTTATCTGGCATTGCTGCCTGTTGCTGCTCCCTGGCTGCCTCTCACCGTCTGCTTTGATTCTCTATGCCTCTAATGAAAACATGCTGACAGCTAATACCCTATTCAATTTTACACCACATTTTCCCTTTGCATTAGAGCAATAAATACTAGTGACAGAGAGAGGACGATCACAAGTCGTCCTTCCATTGGATACACATACAGAAAATAGGTTGGCCTTGGCCCCTCACATCATTTTAGCACCCAGAGTGGGTATCACGTCAAGCAGCTAATTATTAACCATTTAATTTGGATGCTTGTCCCCAGCTGACCCCTCTCGTAACTGTCATTTCAGCCTGCAGTGAAGGGTCAAAGTAAGCCTTCACTCACGGCCTGTCACAATTAAATGAAATAGGGTCACCATTTCTCTTTTACTGCCTTTACATAACAGTGTGTAGGCAGATATGTGCCAACACACTGTCCAGTACAATGAGACACCCCTCACCGGACAAGCTATTTTAGAGCAATTTTAAGTCAAATCAAGTTTCATGCACATCATTTCCCTTCATTTGTGTAAACAAAAAGCAGCAAAGAGGGGCATCGTGGACACGGTCTTCTTATTCGTGGTAAACTTCAATAGAAAATTAGACATGAACCAGACACTAGATGGGAACTCAAGGTAAGAACTGCAAGTATGATGAGAGTGATTGCAAGAATGACAGTGTGGAAGTACTTTCCTTTCTCCTACATACAGTCCCTGTCTGAATGGCAGAAGTGTGCCATTACATCTATGTTAAGCTTATATACAAACAGATACCAGTCAGAGCACTTACTTCATGCTTTTCAGTTCCCATAAGAGTTTTCTTTATGTAGCTTACTTTGCTAAACAGGTGAGTTGAATCAGAGAAATTGTTAGTTTACGTTTAAGAAGTTTACTTAAGAATCAGTGTATGTATATATATATATATATACACACACACACACACACACATACATATACACACACTACTACTATAAGTGTCTGGTCACAAGGTTTTAGTAATTAGGCTACATCCCAATCGTCCTTTCCAATTTATAAGTGATCAGGGTATTGTTGTTGCACATAAGCAGATTCTGTGCTAATGAGCAGGGCTTTGCTCAACAAATGAAACAATAGTGTTGCACCCTCATTACTATAGCAAGATCATTTTACCAAAAATAGTGTTTAATGGAAATTATGCAATTTAACAGAAAATGAGTGCAACTGATATCACCCTACTCAGAACATTCTGGGAAGACCACTGAATGAGATAATGCTCCACCTAGCAAGCCATACTGGAAACAGGGTACACTATGAAATATGGCCAAGTATCTACAAAACACTAAATATCGGATTGTACTAGAGAGTCTGACCAAAGTGGAATAACTAACATAAATCAGGTTTTAATTGTTATTTACTCGGCAGCTAAAGATTCTAAAATCACCAAAACCATAAGAACTGTCAAAACCTAGGACACCCATGCCCACTATTAATAACTAAATACAAAGGAAAAACAAGAAACCAGTTGTTCTCACAAATCACAGCTTTCAAGCCAAGACAGCTCCAATAACAGAAGCAGGGTCTGGCCATACGTTACATCTACTCCCTGGCTAAAGCCCAATCGAAGCACATCATTTTGAATTCAGACATGAAGACAAGCTACGCCAGCCCCTGAATTACATAGAGTAGTCTATCATTTAACAGTCTGAACCTTCCCATTGAATGAGGGGGTGTGGTGTTTGGAATGATAGATACAGAGAGCCTGTCCGTGAATTGTAGTCCAATTGTGCAAGCCTCTCAGCGCACAGTTGATTTGATCAATAGGCTGGAACCCAAATATTTGACTACACTAAAACAGCAATCAACACGGAACTGAGAAAGGGAAAAATGGGGGGGGGGGGAGACACTTTCAATAATATTGATGCGAAGGGGTCATGCCCATTTGACAAGTCTCATTATGCAGAGAAAACCAAGGATCCCATTGGGAGAAAATAAATGCTGCTGTGTTAGTAAGACTTGCTGAAAATTATGATACTATGTTGTATGTATTTTCCCACCAATACTACAGATGAAAATGACACTTTACACCTCTGTAATGACTCTGCTTCTGTAGGTATCTTTCTAAGTCTTTTCTGGGCGTCTACGGCCCCTTTAAAGCATTAACTGGTTTGGGTGCCCAAAAGAAATCATCCCCAATCCTAGATACAGACATCTGGGTACACTTCGGAGTACAACTATGACCCTGAGCTGTGACATTCAATGCTAAGAAAATGTGGTAAAAAGATGGGATTTTGGTACAATACTCCAGATTTGGTATCGCTCTTACAAACAGCTAGGCGACTCATGATAGGAGAGAAAAAAAAAAATCAAGCAAGACCTTGACGAAGCAGCAGCATAGCTTCCCTTGACGTGGGACATGCCATTGACAAAGTCTACCAGCTCTGCCTACCTATTTTTTTTGTAAATGGGGTCTTAGTCCATCATAAAACCTCCATGGATACTACACTTCCCATAATGTAACTCAATAGAGCCCCTCCCTGCTTAGTAAGCACCCACTTCTTTCAAACTCCATGCCCCAAGTACGTAATGCAGGCTTTTGGTTTAAATGTGCCATCTTCAAGCCAAAGCCAAGGTAACCCTGGTGACACATCACTAGTGTTATTTTGGCAGACTTGACAAAGCTCCTACAAAAAGCCACCCAACAATATTATACAACCGTTTTCACAAGATGAGAAGTACTACCCATGAGTGAGCTGATTTTGATGTGTAAAAACAAAGTGGAGTTCCCCTTTTTTTTAGGGCTTTTCCCTTTATTGTGTAGAGACAGTGGATTGACATGAAAGGGGGAGAGAGATGGTGGATGACACGCAGCAAAGGGCAGCGGGTTGGAACCCGCGCCGCTGCAGGACTCTGCCAACACGGGGCGAACGCTCTTACTGGGTGAGCTAGAGGCCGCCCCAGGAGTTCCCCTTTAAATGCTACTAACAGACCACTATAACCGACCACATAACTACAAAATAAATTTAAAAAAGCGTAACTAGTACTTATTTCATCACGGTTACTTACTGAAGCAGAGAAAGCACCCAAAAAAAACATCATCTGCACGCACAGAGGAAGTGAACTCATACAAATAATACCAGGCCAACTGCTAGAGCTTCAGGTATTGGTGAGCTCTCTCTTTCCACCACACATTGGAATCCTCACCACCATAGAAACAAGGTTTGTTTGAGAAGTACAGCATACTAGCAAAACTAGAAGGAGACGTGTTAAAACAAATAGTTGGTATCCTTTAGTTTTGATATTATTTACCTGTGATTAACAGCCTTCATGCTTTACCTTTTAGTTCATTATTCTACAGCACTGTGACTGGGTTGATGGTTTACATTTGTCAAATAGACAAAGGTAATATCCTAATAAGCGTTTGGCAGTGTTCGTTATCACAAAATAGAAAGGGCATTGTACAGTGTGCATAATTAACTCTTTTCAAACTCAGAGCATTGGTATGCAAATGATCAAAATCAATTTGAATCACAGCCTAGTGAATTGAAATCTAACTGAACTGGCATGTGGTGGCATGGAAACTGGTAGTGATTTAAAAAGACCATGCTAAAAAATAGTCAAAGTAGAGAGGTACAGCCATGCACAGCTGCAACAGAGAAGTTCAATTAATTAATCTTTGGGTATAAAAAAAAAAAGGAGCTTGGAAATATGGAGGATTAGCAAAGGATTGGCTTAAGAGGTTCGAGAAATGACCAACCAATTAATTAGAAATCCCTTTTCAATTGTCAAGATCCTGTAATCTTAAATAATGGCTTAATTTCCCAAGCCAATGACAAATGAGCTGATTGAAACTGGAAGTGTCAAGACTCAGTGGCTGCGTACCAAGTGGAACAGCACCTGCTGTGAGGGGAAACTATATGTGGATATATTCAAGCTTATCAGTACAGTCATAAAATGACTACAGATGTAAAATCATTTTCACAATTGGGTATATGCTGCCTTTTCGTTGTACAGTAGCAATCCATTTTATCAAAAGATTTGTTTTCATTAGCAATCTAGAATTATTAAAAACATTTTTTTTTTTTTTTTTTTTTTTTTAATAATCTTAAATACATGTTTGATCATCTGAAGATGGTAAATAAAAGACTGCTGATATGCAGAATATTGATAAAGAGTGTACAGCTATAGCAGAAGTTGAAAGTATACCCCAAACATGCTTACAGTATTTCCCCACCTACAGCAAACAATACAGTGATAAGACGTATTTGTGCTATATATTAAAATGCTGTAAAAAGGTAATGGGCCTCGACAATCCAGTCTTTTTTGTAGCATAGACTAGGTAGAATGAGCAGGGGAGGACAAGTACACTCACACTTAAAACAATGTCACTCATGCTACAAATATGACAGGATTCTATGCTCACCTACTTGACATGCATGTTTGGACAACTCGCGCTCTCTTTCAACAGCCAAATTCCTATTCAGCAATTTCTCCTCAGTTCAGACAATGGCCTACTGGCCTGTATAACAGACAATGAAAGCAGCAAAAGGGACTGCGTGGTGTGCCTTGTACACCTTATTGTCAGTAAGTGAAAGGTCAACAAATAAATTGCGAAGTATTGATTCTTGAATGAGAGATGCTTTGTGCAGTCATATAGCATGGCGTACTGCTTTCCTTCTGGTTTGATGAAGCCCAGGACATTTTTTGCTTGCTTTGAGACACTGCATACAGAGGACTGTTGCTGCTACAGTGAATGCGGTGCCGTTTTAATCTGGGATCAAACTGAAAATCCTCTCCCATAGGAGTTCAGTCAAGGTCATACTGGCGATTAGGCGAACTGTCTATAGAGAGAGACAAAGTGAGAGAAAAAGAATGGTACCAAAAGGGAAAAAAGAGAGGTGCTGTCAACCCCCACTACGGCCTTAGTGGGGTTCTACTGTAGCCCAACTAGTAATGTTTTAATACTCCCATACTCTTAGCATAGTTCTACCTTTATAGTGCAGTATATGGGTAACGAGAGAGTAACACAGAGGAGACATTCTAAAGATTACTCCTTCCCTAACATGTTCAAGTCATTACTACCCAGCCTAACAGCCTCCTTTTTTTGTCTGCCACATGTGGGACATTGACTTGCCTACAGCCTGATGCTGTGCTCAGGCAGACAGCTGGTCTGTCTGAAGCCTACACACAGAGACGAACAGACACGCACACAGAGGTGAAAAGGGAGGGAGGGAGGGTGTGAGGGACATATCCACAGGCCTTGAAATAGAGTAGGACTGGCCCAGGTCAGAACCAGCCTGCCCGGCCACCTGTCTAGAATATGAGTTTTCCAAGGAAGTGATGTCAAGGTATCCACAATGTAGATGATATGGCCAATGAGATGCCTCTTAAACTATGTGTGAGCCACATTAGCATTCCAACAGCACTCGCTACTAGCACTGTTGTTGAAACATCCTGTATTTTATCCAATTAGACAACATTGTGTTAAGTGGAGTGGGAACATTACTCTACCATCTATAGGTGATGTTTTTAACCGGTTGCAGAGTCCTTTAATATCCTCATAAGATTCCCCAATTTTGACTATCGCCTCGGCGCCTCTCAGTTCCATAAGGGAGCGCAGTTCATTGAGCGTGCAGCCAAACTCTCCATCGTGGTTGGCCTCCACCATGGAGTTCTTCACCCCGCTGTACGAGTTGTTTGCCATTGTCTCGTTGCCTCCCCGCTCTATTGCAAAGCGTTGCTGCTTCGGCTCAACGGTGGGGGTAAAAAAAAAGAAAAAGAAAAAAGTGTTGTCCTGGAAATGCTTAAATCCTCAAGAGAGCGAACACAGTGGTAGTTCCCATAAACAGCTGGCAGGCCCTTCAGAGGCAGGTGGAGTCATACGGCAGGTAGCAGGGCAGGGATATTACAAAATAAGCCATTTCCCTTGGAGAGCTGAGTTCCTAGTCTTTCATGGTGACTGAGGATCACCGACAGAGGCGGAGATCACCATGCATGCAGATCTGAAAGAGAAGAACATTAAATAGAGCATGTCAAAAATGTCATTAGTAATGCTACCAACTGTTATTTCATGTATAGCAGGGTTCCCCATACATGTATTAATATCCCACTGACAACATATTTGCACAAACTGTCCCGTCCTTTTCTGACTATTTGCTTTCAATATATAGCACGTTTAACAATATGTGTGTGTTACCATTTCTGTTTCTTTTAATGTCTGTAGTCACACAGCTACAGTACACTAGCACAGACACTTTTGTTAAAACAACTTACTGCTGCCTATGAGCAAACATGGAAACCCTTTGACAAAACCACTTGGCTGCTGAGACAAGTAGCAAAGTAATTAGCAATACTGCCAAGAGCCATTGCTAAGATATTACGATTAGCTGTACTTGAGTTGTAATAAAATAATAATTTTGTCATCTGGACAAAACTTGTCAAGTAATGTGCACAATGTGGCGCGTTAGCATTCAGTAACCACTCTGCTCTGAGCTGCTCCCAGGGATTGTAAAAAGCTGCTGAAGACTCATCTATTTAAACTGGCCTTTGTCTCATTTTTTGTTCAAGTTTTATTTTACTCTTTTTTTACTGCTTGTTCTTTTCACTGTTTTTTTGTCTTATTCTTAACCATTTTACTCTTGTGAAGCACTTTGTGACATTGTTCTGTAAAAGGTGCTAATATAATAATAAATAATAATAATAATAATAATAATAATAATAATATAGCAGTAATAGTAATAACCACAAAATAAACTAACTACTCAATAGATCTGGTCTAGAATAAAATCCTCCATTCTGATTGGCTGAAGGATATGTGTTAAAACTACTTAATGCAAATACGATGTAAGCTTAATCGCTGGTTTGACATGTATTTTATTATTACTTATCAACAGATTTTTGTACGGTCACTGTTTAAATGTTGTTAGATTTATATTGATCATTAGAATATTTTAATAATCCCCCTTTCCCCCTCCCCTCCCCCACAGAGGATTCTGACTTCTATGAGAAAAGCAGAGTTCGGAGACCTTACTTTTAAATACTGAGTAGAGAATTACAATTACTTTACACACCGTAAGGTCAATCCTCATGATAAAGAACAGCAATTTCCTCCTCTAGTACAACCAGGTGTTAGGTAAAGCATTACAGTCAAATCCTTTCAATAAATACCCAGATGATTGTATCGCAGTACCCCGCCATGTCAAACAACACACAGTAGGTGTGTCATTGAAAAAAATTAAATCATAAACCTCAGCCACCAAAAGCCACCAGCTTCCCTGCAGTGTAACTGGTGGGGTAACGCAGTGAGCAGGGATCAAGTGACTGATTAGCTCAGGAAAAGCCTTCTGTTTAATCTAATTAAGACTATCTGTGGTATCAGGGAGCTCCATGGTGCTTTACATGGGAGAGTCCATTCTAATGGGAGGCTGCTGTCCATTCAGCTTTCATCAGCCTAACACAATGAGGCTGATTCATTCATGTCGACCAAGTTGATGGGAATTTCTCTTGGCTCAGATAGAAACAGATACATAGACCTATGAACATAAAACATCACAATACAATCAATCTGTTTTAGATTAATTGATTTGATGAATTTGAGGGACTAAACTAGATCTATTGGAAAGATTTAACACGATGAGCCTGATGACTAGTCTGGAACATACACTGTACTTTCAGGTGGAAAGCCATGTCAGACTATGATTGGCACTGCACAGGGACACCGGACTCAGCCATCGAATCCATTAAGAAAGGCACCAGTGCAGTCAAACCGGGACGTTTTTCCTTGTGTGGATAAAAAAACGTTGCAGTTATCTCAGCTGGAGAGGTTTTACTCACTTTCTGAATTTCGGACTATGGTCAAGACCAAAACATGTTTGCGAGAACACCATTAATCTGTCTTTACGCCAAACTTTGAACATGCAACTCCAAATTAAAACTCAAAACTCAGAATATGTCAGAACTTCAAACTGGGACACAAATTTAGCCTTTATTATTGCTCACTGCACAAATGAATGCTTGCAGCTTATTCCATTGAGATTCTTGGAAACTATTCTGTCACATGTTGAGATGCTATTTGGAGCCATCTGCCATGGAAAACGGGACAGAATTTATTATTTATTACACAGTATAATTGCAGGCCTGGGCGTATTACTGAAATGGGAGAGATCGCAGAAATCCCCATTTTAAAGAGGACATACTTTTGCACCTCTTGTACTTGGACCACAGGTTTATGGTGACATCTTCAAAGCATGTTGACATCTTGCCTACTTATTGACATCTACGTCATCATTAATTATTTTTCACACCACTGGTCGGATGTCCATGAAACATATAAAAAGTAGAGATGGTCCGATACCATTTTTTGCTTCCCGATACCGATTCCGATACCTGAACTTGCGTATCGGCCGATACAGAGTACCAATCCGATACCAGTGTGTCATATATTTTATTATGTTTTAACAACTGTATACTACTATCCCTGTATGGATGTGATATTATTTCTATCTTTGTTGTCGGTCTGGCTCAGGTTAAACTCTTTCTTAAACATGAATTCCACAGAACGTTCTTTTATTCTGCAGTTTGACAGTCAGTTATAACGGAAAAACAACATAAATAAACTACTGTAGGCTACTTTTTCCAAGCATTGTCGAGTCCGTAACGTATTTTTTCTTTAGGGCTTTATTACGTGGTATCGGATCGGTGCATAAACTCCAGTACTTCCCGATACCAGCGTTTTAGGCAGTATCGGAACATCTCTAATAAAAAGGCATTTTTTGGGGGATTGGACAAATATGCCAGGGAATATCAAACCAATCTTTCAAAAATGTTTACTTGAGGTTCATCTTTCCGCAACCCAAGTTAGATCTATGGACTGCTAGGCAAGCTAGACATTTCACAGCATGTGCGAGTGACAGTTATTAAAGCAAGTCTGCAGAGGGTCTGATCGCTGAGCCGTGCACCTCTAAGATTTTGTAAGAACGCAATCGCAATGGCAATTGACAGGAGAGAAGAAGTCCATTCTTTGAGTCACTCTGACCAAATCAGTATGAAAGACCAGACGGTTCACAACGACTATGCCCGCCTTCCGCAGCGCCCCGACTGCGCTGAACGCTAGAAGCATGAAACAGCTTTTAGTCAAGTCAGACACATTGGCTCGCCTGTCCTTCCATCATGTTAAAACTGTTGTAATATCCTAAAGTATATCAGTTTTGCAACATCTTTGTGCTGCCTAATGACTAACAAAACAAGTTGCCCATCTCTTGGATTAGGGAGTCATCCATACAATAAGTTCCAATGTATATTACAGCTGAACAATATTTTGATTCAAACATTTGTTGTCGTCAACAGACTTCGGTGTAAGAACGTATTGACGGTTTCTGTCCCACATAAAATTCCATAGAAACTGAACATCAACAGCATGTTGAGGATTCATGTTATTGTAATATTACGTTTTTGTAATATTACATTTAAGTTATTCTAAAAACTTTCAGAGCTATTAAATCAGATGGCCTGTTATTTTCTCTTAGCCTATTTGGGGCAACAATATGATATATGATAAAGTAAAATCACTATATGAGCATGCTGACACTGCTCAACTCTATACCAAATTATTTCACACTACTAAGACACGCTATTTTGATCTCATTGGTTAAAAGGTTAATTCTTTCCCATTTGCTTGACTTCTTCAAATGAAATTAAAACAAAAAAACAACTATACAGAACAGAAAACTGAATGAAAAAATAGAAAAGAACGACTTGCCCATTAGTAATGAATTCAGCCTATTATATCGCCAATTCACATTGTGCTAACACCTTCTCACATCTAAGAACAAGAGTTTTTTGTTACAAAGCCTTAGAGTTCTTTCTGTGCCTAACAGTAGCCCTTTTTTCACTAACTCAAACAAAAGGACAAGTGAATTTCAGGAGTCATGGCTAAAATGTATATTCTTGCTCCCTGCAATACCATGTGGCTTTGTGAATGTTTAAATGCTCTCTAAATGACTTATCTTGAAACAGTAGGAATATTTCACATGCCATGGGTGTTAGCACATGGGCAGAGCACATGCATGCCTATAGTAATGAATGCAATTCTCTGCCTTCTCCATTTCCCTGTCTTACTCTATGAAGCCTCTCCCACATTCACGCTCCCTAACCCCACGAGCAGCAACAACGCCAAGATGAAGGAAGTGCCAACATTTGCTGCGCTGCGACAGTTTAGGGTTGCGGAGCAGGTCGCATGTCACAACAGTGGAAAATCATTGTGATTGGATCTACAAGCCAACAGCTGGCATGGTATGGCTGAATGACAGAGGCTAAGGTTAACCCTTTCCACACAAGCTCAAGGTTTTACTCAAGGACCAGAGTCTCCTCTCTCCTGAAGCTATTAATGGCTGCTATCACACATTAGATGTCTGCTAAATCCTCCACCCAGAGGGCTGTAGCAAGTGGAAACAAGTGGATCGGACAACAGTGGTGGGCATCTCAGAAATATACTCATGTCTTTGTTTCCACGCTAAGGAAACCCTCTGGCAGTTTGTACACCTCTATGTGCCAACAAGTCGATGCAAGTCAAGGATAGCAATTCTAGGGATCCCTCTGCAATGGAGCTGCCTAATGCCAGGGGTGGTATTTTTAGCCTCCCCCAGACTGACCCCTCCCCCCACCGCTAGCCGTTGCTGAACTGGGTCAGGCCATGTAAATGTGGAGGGTACAAAGCAGAGACACCCAGCCCTCCTTGTGCTGCATGGCTCGCAGTTAAGAGCGCTACTTCACCCCACAGACTGGAACCTCCGCAAACGCCGTCAGGCTGCCAATTCATACCAACGCAGTCAAGGTATCATCATCAACACACTTTTCCTCTTCAGCTCTTCTTACTTCATGTATAGAGGGACATGTCATCCAAGATGACAATATACCATAATCGTCTTGACCTGGATCTAAGGTGTAGCAATTAACTAGGGATTTTTTTAGGTTAGGAATTACTTTTTTCAAGTCATTATATAAAAAAGTAATTTTGTACATCAAAATGAATGTGTACATTTTCTGACACGGAACACTGCAGTTATTTCATCCTACTAAATACATCATTGTACTTTTGCTGTTGAACCTTTGTGTAAAGAATAGGAAGAGCATATTTTAATTTTTTTTCTTCCAAACGGAACAAGAAAAAAATAAAAACATGCAACACACATCCATGCAGGTTAAGCACATGCTACCCTGAAACTAGGGCAGGAGTTTGTCTTCTTACATCATAACACAGAGGAGAGATACATTCTAGCTTTTGAAAAATGCCCCAAAATGATAGAGGCATTCAGACACATGAATGACCGGGAGGTTGCTGTATATAATTGTGTTGGCAACTGCAATGTCCATGAAAAGAGTCCGTCAAAAGAAATCAATTCAAGATCTCATTCAGCCCTGGACGCTCAAGTGAAGGTGACTGAGATCCTATTAAGTGTATTCAACAAAATCCAGCTGATGTGAAAGCTGGACTCACAAATTTACCATGTCAAGTTTATAGTATTCCAGTGTTTCTTCACACCAGTACAACTTCTAATCTTTGTGACAATGCCTGTGTGAAATGGTGAGAGGTCATATGGCGCAATCATGTAGGCTACTTTTTCCAAGCATTGTCGAGTCCCAAAAAGACTATCCTGTTGATGAAAACATTTTAAGTACCAAATATTAAATTTGATCTGTCCCAGCGTTAGTATTCACAATACTGTAGGGTCATCTTTAAACAGTGACTGTGAAATATTATAATATTTTTCCTTTAGATAAAAGAAAACCAAGAGGGATGGTTTTATTTAGCCGTTACAGAGTCCTTCATGTCCAAAGGATGGAAAATATTCCAAAATGATGCATCTTTCATCAAACCACTTTGAAGATGAGAGGCAGTGTGTTCTTTGTTATGCGTGATTCTACATAGCAGCTCAGTGGCCTGAGGTCCTGCCGCCCTGCCATTTGCTGCCACAGTCTGACCTTGCTGTCCTTACCATTACAATTTCAGGACGCACTAGAGTTAAACATTAAAGTCACTTCACCATGACCTGTGGTAGGGAATGCAATTTGTAATAGCCAAACATATATGCAGACAATGCTATTATAGACTAAGGTGGAAGTAAATTAAGTCTGAAAGCTATTGCTGGCTAGGCCTATGCTGCTACACAGCACTTTCCAATTCATCCGGTGTAGGTCAGCCCAAACTGTAAATGTTAGTCTTATATATAATGTTATGTCATAAAAAGATTTAGACTACTGTTTTGAGACTGAATAACTACATTCACATGGGCTACCTTTATCTCTCAGTAGAGGTTCAATCTAACCATCCATGCTTACACTCTCAGTTAAATACTGCATCCAGTGTGACTGAGCTACTGCTGCAATGGCAGCATTACCAGGAAGCCCAAGACAAAAATATGCATCATGTGGGTTTGTCTATAGATAGTGAGATTATGCGTTCTAACGATTTTTCTTCTTTAGTGCCACTTAAGTAATGCCACTAATAAAATTATTACAAAATAACTCAAGAGATGGAGTTCTGGGAGGTTACTTTTTTACATTTTTAGAGACCTGAATGGGTAGTATTTGCTCACTTATTGGCTACACCAGTATGACAAGGTAGCCATAGGCCTTCTCCACTGGCCTGATTACATTGAAACTACTTTGGAGTTTAGCAGTATTGGTTAAGTTTTATATACTCAATGATGATGCTATAAAGTTTAATAATAATTCTTTGTTATTTTTAATTTTTAATTCTATAGAAATGTGCAGACACTAAAAAGGCAGTTACATCTTCCACCCTACTTTTGATCAGTAGCATATCAAGCCAGCTTTCCAGAAATGCCAAAACTAACATAAATGTCTGCTTGACTGACTGGTAGAGAAGGGTCTGTCTGCAGACTGCAAGAGAGAGGCATAACTTCAAAGGGGCATAACTTGAAGGGTCTTGCAGGCCACAGACGGACTCACTTGGACTCGTAGCATAGTTTAGCACCATCCGTAGCACCATTTAGCTGTCTTGATGACTAATTCATGATATTTTGCAGTGTGCAGGATCAAAGTTGATCCAATTAGTATTGTAATTTTGTCAGCAACTATTTCGTTAAATCCTGTTTAGAAAAAGCTAATTAATTTTATTTGCACCTGTGTAGGCCGTTTCTACTGCTTTTTTTTGGTCATATTTGATTGAATGAGTAGTAATAATTTGCTCAAACTCCATGTAGGCCAACCTAAAACCTCTGCTTGGACTAACCTTGGATTTACAAACCACAAAGGTTCATTATAAGTAAATATTTCCATAAATACATTGTACTTGTAGATGGTAAAAAAAAACAGTCTATATTTAGCTTTCGATGTCAATGTCACCTTAGATTAATGACCTACAGTGGCTTGCTCGCTAAAATAATGCTTTATACTAGGCAGTTACAAGACATTTACAGAGTAATGCAGACTGAGCCGAGGACAAATGTTAGCAATTGTTCCTATTAACAATATTACTTAAATTTCTGGAGGCTGTGCCTGTAATTGACTGAAGTGCAAAGCATGACGATGAAATCAGTGGATTTATCAAGCAGCTGTAAGGGGGACTCATCCGTGATGAGTTAGTGGCAGACTTGACAGGCGAGAAATGCCTGGAAGAAAGTTAACTAAGTATACTGCATTACTTCACAGTGACTATTGCTATGTGACAACTAAAACAGCCTGTGCCATGAGAAGAAGAGACAGCACTTATTTTAACAGTAAGCTATGATGTTAGATTAGTAGAAATCACATACTCTCCAGCATGGCTAATTAACCTCACTGCATAAAGAATAAAACCTAGAGTTGTAGTCTTGAAAAGTTGTTGGTCTAGACATGTAAGCAGGGGAAATACTATCAACCTGAGCCACACAGCCAAATAGGTCACATGATCTTGCCTCTGAGATAAAACCATTTTCCAAAACAATTTACAAAGTAAGTGTAACAAATACTGACTCATATCCTCCAGGAGGAGCAGTACTGTCAATAGTCAGCCATTATGAAAAAGCAAGGAATAAGAAAGGATATTTTTGGCATTCTTGAGTGACAGCAACAGTCTGAGTTCAAAGGGCTCAGACACAGCAACAGATAGTGTTACTGATGGTTTAAGTGAATCATTGAGCAAACTCTGAATCTATATGCTGATCTAGACAGCTATAATGAAACATGGCTAAACCTGGATATTTCTTTAAATGTAGTAAAATCTAGAAAATGCAGACATTACTATTCAAAAATGAAATTGAATGCCAACAACTGTCATTATGTGAAGCACATACTCTGCAACAAGATATTCTGACTGTAGTGCTTGGCCTTGGAATAGCTTAGCTAAACCTGACATTATATTATGTAACGGGTCTACAATAACTATACCATACTACAGTGACTGGCACAACTTATCTCATTGAATCACAGTCTATTGACTCGAAGCCCAGGCTAAATTCCGTGTTCCAATGTATTTTTGATAAAACTACAACACTAATTGCAATTCACTGTAGGATCACAAGTCATCATTACACAAACACAGGAAGACACTGCTGGCGCTGCAGCAAACCGGGTGCTATTTAATTGGATAAGACACGATCCCTTTAACTAGACACCAAAAGGTGCTCAGTGGCTGCACTTAACATCAACCTGGAAATGTGAGGGCAATGTTAGCGAGTGCAAAACTATATTACGTTGTCCATTAAAAGGTCAAGAGTGTAACGTAGGGCTGGGCGATATCCAATATGTATTTTCAAAGCGATATAAAAATGGTTCTTATAAATTTTTCTATATCATTTCTATTGCAATGTTGAATAACCAGCTGCTGAACTGCGTTACAGCAATATTTCCGTCATTTGAAGGACACTTTACGTTCTGATCCTTGCAAGTTATGTTCATTTATGCACGAAAAATTTTTTAACATAAGAAAACACTTAGTACTTTTCATTCGTCATGCATTTAATTCACACAAAAGCTATATAAATAGGATTTGCCATGTGGTTATTTCATATAAACTATTTATTTATTGATATACCGGAATAGAAGATTTTGGCAATATCGCCTTAGGGACTTCTTAAACTTAGGGAATACAAGGTCCATTGTCGTTATAAGGTAACTGCCATATTAATTTTAACCGACATGCTATGTTTAAGGTTTAGACTAACAGTCCATTCATAAAGTGAACGTTTATCTTTAAATAGCGCTATAGCTTGCACTAGTAAGGTGGCAGGTTCCTTCTATGACATTTAGGCTTGGTAGGTCGCTTCAATTGATAAAATAGGTACTGTGCAGGTTGACGTTACGACTAAAGGCTGGGTAACTTTAAGGGATAACACACATCCAAGGGTAAACAGAATGCATGTTAGACATAACGCCGGAAAATGACATTACCCGAATAGATGCTTTACTTTAATATCATGGGGAGACGTTGTTGGTTGCGAAACGACGTTACTGAGTTTCATTAAATTGCACATCTACTGTAACGTTATCGGCTCTCTAGTGACAGTCAGACGAAAGTAATTTAAATGTGCCTACATGGGTGCCACTCTGTAAGATCCCCAAATTATCCGCGTGAGCAACCGCAGCGCGTGGAGGCCAATACTCGGAGAACACCGTTCCAGCTCGGGTAAAAAAATATTAACGTTAAGTTAACGTTTCCCCCCTAACGCGAGCTTACTGGCATTATATGTCTGCCTGTAAAAGGGGATCCGCATAACGTCAAACTGACTGAATGACAGGTCCTTAAACGGACCCCATTGTAACTCTGGGATTTGTAATTCAGAATGAAATACAGGTTACTTTCTCGTGTCGAGTCCACATTTCAGGTAGTCTCTTAATGATGAGCCTCAATGTATAAACGTCAATCTGCTGTCCACGAAAGACTGTAGCGTATAGTCCAACGTTATAAAACAACGTCCCAGTCTAGCGCACAATGTTAGCCAACTAGCTCCCAGGCGTTAGCTTATGCTGATTGCAAAGAAGTAAAATACAAAGGGTAACTTACTTCTGAAAGATTGACAAGTCGAGCAACTTAGCCCAGGGCTATGCACACGTCTTAGTCAACTAAGCACAATCAAAGAAAATTTGGCAGCATCCTGGCTGATTAGCTACCTGGGTTGGAAAACGAGACTCCCAATGTCAGTATCTCTCAAATTTATAACGTTGGCTAACGATGTTAGCTTAGTATAAAGCTAACTAACCAAGGCAGCTACCCACCAGTGGCTGGCCCTCGTTGATCATTGCACACAAAAATGAAGACTTAACCGGTCACGGTTTTCTATGCAACATCTGAAACACTTTGAAGCAGCCCTTATCTTGCGGCATTTTGTCGCGCTAGCACAGCAAATATGACCAAAAATACTCACTCCGTTCTCTGAAGAGCACCCTATGTCCCTTTCTCTCTGTAACTCCCCCTCAGTCTCACCAAAGACTAGACTCTCTCCCCTGATCTGAGGTAAAATCCCGCCCACTGCGCTGTCACAACCACAACCAGAGTCTCAGTCCAGAACAGTCAAGATAGTTACCATCCCACTTGAGCCCGTTCTCTTAAAATATCCATGCTTGAGCCCATGGGAACTTTAAACCTATGTCCACTAGCCAAGAAACCACATGGCACATGCGTACAGCTGTTTGCATAATTTTGGTTAAGTGGCACAATGTTAATAAGCAAATGTATCCAAATAATCCCAAAGAATACAGTGGCCATTCACAAAAGATCACGTCATCATAGAACAGGTGCAGACCAAAGCACCTGTCTTTTTCATTAATATAATGGAATGTATTTGTCTCATAACGCTATCATTACTTTTCTAAGAACTTAAGCATTACATGTGAAAAGATGTTGGACACAACCAGCCAAAATATTACTTGGTCCAGTTTCTCTTAGTAGATATTTACGAAGACGGAAATAGGCTGACGGGAATCATCTCGCCTCGCCTGGTTCCTTTCTGTCACAACACTGCCGGGGACATGTGATGCACGTCAAAAGAAGGATGGGTATGGACCGCTGGTGTGGATTCCCATTGGTTTAGCCAGCATATAAATCGCCTATGGAAACGATTACGTCATGATCCCCTCGTACTCCCTCTTTTGCTCCGGCGTCGCTGTAGAATAACAGGATTATTCAATAGTTCCCCCCATGATGCAGCCTGTAAAAGTACACCCCGAAACCTCGACCTGCCGCATCGTTTCCACTGTCTCTACCTAGGCTACACAAGGCTCTATTAACAAGTTTTTTTTTACAAGGCTCTTCCCTCGGCGCTTAATATAACCTGACGTCATTGTTTCCATGACGTAGCGCTTTTTTTCTTCTTCTGCGGATTCAATGCCTGTACTCTTTGCGATTCTTTAGTCATGTTGAGAAGGAGTCTGCATACATTACAATGTAAGCAGAGGTCCACCTTTCCTTTTACCATTCCCTTAGAAACATTAAACAACACATTGATACTGGACAGAGTAACCACAGAATCTGCTTCACAATTATGGTTCAGCAAAAATCACCTGGTACGTTGTAAGATAATTGTATAGGCTACACAGTAGTAGGTTCAAGATGCATGATAAGAATATACTGTATGTGCATGAGACCAGTTACAAGGTGAATAATACATTAGACATCTTGGCTCCAGGTTAAAAAAAAAAAGACATGAGTGGTGGTAGATGATAAACAGAAAACAACTCTGGTTAAGGTCAAACCTCAGTGTAATAAACTTGCTGTCTTGACATAATGGGATTTATCATTAACATAACAGCCCTAAGTGCACAAAAGCATTTGCATCTTCAGATTTGTAAACATGTTTATGCCTGTGCGCAATTTAGAAGTAAAAAAATTGTCATTTTAGAACTTGTCGACTCAGATCTACGTCAAGGGGAGAAAAAAGATTTGGAAAGAAAGAGGAAGATAAGAAGCAGGAAAAAAACTTAAATTATGGAAGTTGACTTGTGCAATTATTTGGTTTATGCCTTATGTGTGATTTGACTAAGTTGGTTATTAGAAAGCAAAAAAGTGGAACAATCAATCAAGATGCACAGAAAAAAGGTGATCTAAAAGTGTGGAAAACCGTATGAAAATAGTTATGCAAATGATAGATAGATAGATAGATAGATATTTACTATAAACAATAGTACAGACAGTATTATAGACTATATTGTATATTTAACACTGGATAATGTAGGATGGTAGCATTTTATTGTGGTTAAAAAATTGAGAAGTAACATGGGTGGAATGTGTGAAAAGGAGCCATGCAGTCAGTCGAGTTTGGGTGTCACATATGCATCTCCACACCCTTAACACATTTTTAGCTGTCAGTCTATCTTCTGCTATGAGCGCTACTAGAGCTCCAATGCTAATATTTTCCTTGTACATCCAACAGTAACACAGGTCTCAGTTGAGCTGGGACTGGCTATTAGGCTTTGACCCGTAGGCCTTCAAACCCTCAAGTGCCGAAGTTGAAACAAGACCTATTTTTAGGTCTGCCATTATTCCAGATTGGCAACCTGCAGTGCTTTGTGTTTGATCAACCCTAAGCAGATGTCCCTCTAACGTGACATTGATGCTGTCTCTATCTCGTTTGGCTGGCCATCAGTCTGTTTATTTTCCCTCACTTTTTATCTCTTACTTGTTCAGATACTCCAATAACAATAATCAATCAATCAATCAATCAATCAAATTTGTCACATTAAATCATACAAGTCACAATTCCAGTGAAATGTTATCCCATCAGCTCCTTCAACTTGTGCATGATTCATCATAAAGCAGAATGTGGCCATCAAATCGGCACACAGAAAAAGAGTCACCCTGTTGAGTGGGACTGGGCGAAAGGACACCACAGCTCCCGACATCCCTCTGGAAAACAACAAAGGCCAGCTCGCAGTCTGACACCTGCACACTGGTTAGCAGGATGCCCAGCAGAGAAGAGTCAGTGTTCAATTCCCCCACAAGCCCCCTCTGATGTATAGATGGTCTGTCCATCTCTACTGACTTGGTCAGTCGGGATCGCAGCCATAGGTCGTAGCTGATAGCCATCTTCACCTTTTCCTCTGTGCTGCCTTGTGTCATCCAAGCCTGTTTGTTCAGATGAAACCACTTAATCTCTGCTTCAGTCCATTTAAACACTTTGGGACTGCAGAAGTGTTTGAGATGGTGAAGCCCCACGTGAAGGATCTTTTAGCCGTATCCACACAGTAATCTGTGAGCTGTCTGGTGTTTTGACTTGGTAATGGGGACAGACTGTGAATTATTTACTCCTGAAAGAAGAGCAGCAGTTTTAGACAATGAAGTACTAAATACAAAACTTATTTCATGTTGGGTTTTTTTAATTGGAAAAACCAATCATTTCCACCACAGCTGTTGTCCGGGTTTTGCTGTTGACTCAGTTTCTCAGTGGAAGTTTGCCATATGCTCTGGAGCATCTTCTGAACTACTGTAAATGTCAAGAGTCATTGGCCTGTGTGCATGCTAATGTGTTGTTCATGCTGTCTGAGTAAGCATTAATGAGGGAAGCCAAAAACTCTCCCAAAAGGGAATGTTGCCTTTAAGGTAACTTTTGCATTTACTAAATCATACTCAAAACAGAAGCACTTAATTTAGATTGAAAGAGAACATGGTTTCACAGAGGAAGACGTTGCAGAAAAAACAAAAACAAAAAGTTGGGCAAAAGAGTCACATTTGAGATTAAACCAGATAGCTGTGTTTGTGTGTGTGTGTGCTGCATACGTTCATGTTCATCCCAACATAGAACTCTAATTACTGGGGTAGAGCTCTACACAACAAGAGACAAGATAGCTTGACAAATAATTGTAGGTTCAGTCGAAGAGTGTCTAGCAACTGGCACCGCGTCAATGTGTCTGCTGTTCTAACTGAGAGAGGAATTTACAGTAGACTCGGCATCTTATCACAGTTTTAGATAGCAAGCAGCTATGATTAGGATATTTGCACAAGTAACAATGCACAATGGAAAAGCTAAAGAAAATGGAAAAAATAAATCATGAGCCACAGAGAGATTATCAGTTATTTCCTAAATGTTTTTTTTAAATAAACATAAGACAGTGGTGGAAATGCCTATGGTGCACTTGGAGATCATGTGTCTCTTGAGCCAGGGCAAGTGGAAAATGCGAATGTAATGTCTCATTAGTTGACTTGCACAACCAGGTCCCTATCAGTGAGGACACGATGTATGAATATTGCTTCCATTTGGTCAACCGATCTTTCTACACCACTTTGTTTCTTGAACGGATGTCGGATTTTCCACTGGCTCAGCACATTGGCAAAGAGTTAGACGCGGGGGGGGGCTTCCTTCTTTTGAAGAGGAAGAGGAAAAATTATGTTACATACTTTTGAGAAAGACTGCTGACCAAGGGGGTGATGGTGTGTGAGAATTTTAAAATGGCAAATGATTCAAAAGTCCTGTTGTTAACAAATGCTTTGCTTGTATTTCTTAGGTTATCTAGAGAATGTGTTATCTTCTTGGCCTTGGTGTTGGAAGGCTACATTACCATTAGACTGTTCAGACCTATTGTTCAAGCAGGACAGTAGCTATATCAATCAGGCAAAGTTCATATTAAGCATGGGTCTTGCACAGTGTAATCACAAACCTTTCTTATCTAACACATTATTAGTACCATAATTACTGTAATCACATTTGTCCTGAAATCCACAAGAGTCCAAACACTGGTTTATGTCTGCTGGGGGAATCATCAATTATATGATTAACATTCAAATTCTGCTGACTACTGGAGACACAGACACATGAATTACACCTATGATGCGGGTAAACATCTAAGAGAAGATCTGAACAGAGAGAACAGAACAGAGAACTTGTGAAGCAGTCACACACACACACACACACACACACACACACACACACACACACACACACACACACACACACACACACACACACAGAGAGAGACCTGTAGTGTGAAGGAAAGCTGAGAGAGAGGTGGTGGTGGTAGGTGCGGTGAAGGTAAGGAGGGGTCTATCATGACTCAGCTGCTCGCCCTAGGCTTGTGCATGTTTGTGTTTCCAACTACCCCTGGAATTTACTGCAGGCACTGGCGAGGGCAGCCACAGAGAGGTGAATGGCCTGAAGGATAAAGGCCAGAGTTGTTGGGAAAAGAGTAGTGTAGGGAAAAAGAAGAGAAACAGAAGTTGTCGAAAAAGGCAGAGAAAGATGGAGCAGATGCACAGACAAGGAGTAATTGTTAAAGAGTCAGCAAATAAGTGTGGACTGGAACTAGAGATGGTAAAACAAAAGCTGTGTGTGCACATAGGGTGTGTGTGTGTGTGTGTGTGTGTGTACACAGAGAGAGAGAGAGAGAGAGAGAGAGAGAGAGAGAGAGAGAGAGACACAGTGGTCTTACTCAGCCCTGATCCAGCAGCATTAAGATTATCTGGCCAAGTTTCCATTTGCAAACAATTATTCACCTCAAGTGCCCATTGAGGTTAGACGTTGTCAGGACAGAGACCCACCCAGCCCAATATTAGGGTGTGTGCGTGGAAAAGACTGTGTATAGTAATAGTATGCCTGCACCATATAAACTTGTGTGTGTCTGAAGGGCATATAAATAGTCTTGATTCTATTATGGCCAAGGTAGAGAAACCACCTGAGATTCTAAATTTTGACTGCCACCATTAGTCCAACAGGAATGAATGTGAGAAACAAACCATACAAGACTGAAATATTTCAGAATCAAACAATAGCTTTGTTCGTTTTAAGTTAAAAAACAAAGTTTGCTGAAAAGAAATGACGTACACATGGTAAGAAAATGTAACAGTTTAGGGTGTTTTGTGTTTATACATGATTAATGGATAAAAGGGACAAATTCTAAATTATAAAAGAGAGGGAACTTGTGTGCTTAAATGCAGCCAGACAGTGAGGGCTAGTTAGTTTTCTGGCAGAGGTGACTTTGGGTGATTATGGCAACAGGCAGTAATTAAGAAGCGTTTTCACTGTGTTTAGTTGTTCAGTTAGGCGTGGAGCCCATCAGCCCGATAAATCTGCTGTTCTCTTCCCCCAAAGTGTGAGCAGTGCCACCGGGGACCAGGCAAAACAATTAATGGCAACTTAATTACAGGGCCACATCTGATTTTTGCTTAACCCACAGAATGTGCAGAGACCAAGAGAAGGGGCACATTAAAAGTGCTTCCTTCTTTAAGCTGCCTCGGAGCTTTTGCCATATTCAAAGCAGAGTGGCATAGACTGGGCACATATGGGGCATAGAGGAGTAGATCCAATGGGAACTCGGTGCCCTTTACACCCCATTTCTTCCCTTTCGCATGGGGGCTTTTCCCCTGGGAGGGAAAGACGGCACAGGGAAGAAGAGAGGAAGGGAGGGAGGGTTACAGACTAAGACCTATGATTCTTGGTGCAAAAGAACCCTGGAGCACATGTGAGCGCACACTCATGATGCACATGCACACATAAACACAACTTGCCCTGGAGTAGGTAATGGCCTTGACCTTCCTACCATAAGGAAGAGAACAAAGG
This sequence comes from Sander vitreus, assembly GCF_031162955.1. Classification (NCBI taxonomy): domain Eukaryota; kingdom Metazoa; phylum Chordata; class Actinopteri; order Perciformes; family Percidae; genus Sander; species Sander vitreus. Next base: position 14,075,982 of record NC_135877.1, read on the forward strand.
AACATATGTGTGTCCAGTTGAGAGAGAGAGGGAGGTGAAAGGTTTCAAAGAGAAGCAGAATGTGATGTGAGAGACAAGAATAAGTCAAGGAATAAGAAATTGGTGTCAGTACCAAAAACAAATTCAAACAATACTTAGCTTTGCACAAGAAATGTGAAACAAGCATTTTCAAGGTTTTAGACCAAAAAGACGGAGAGGCAGAGAAAATAGGGAGGATCTGTAAAATGTGGGCAACACCAGACACAATCCATAAAGAACCACTCATCCTTATAGGATTAAAGGATTTCAGGAATTTCAACGTATTTTTCATTTTATTGCGCAATGACAATGACACATTTTCTCTAGAGGAGATGTAAACGTGAGTAAAATCATAGCTCACCTCCTTAGTTACATGTCATGTCCCCATCATCATTACCACTAGCACACCCCTTACCCCGATTTAGAGAGCGAGATAAAGAGGCAGATCCAGCATGATCCTAACATAGCAGATGGATATGTCAGATATGCCTGCTTGGGCTTATGGAGTTGCTTAGTGGTAAATGTAATGACCTGTGTGGGTTTGTGTGTGTATGTGTGTGTGCCTACCCCTCAATCCACTGTTCCAATTACCACAGGCCTGTCTGGGGAAAACTCATTCACTGCGAGCAAAAGGCTGGACAGAACCAGAGCCAGTTATAACTTTGATTCTCCATTCCTGATTGAGAGACCAGAGAGAGGGAACGTTTGTCAGTTTGAGACAGAAAGAAGGAAACAACTCTGTTTACTTTGTGGGTTAAAATGACAAATTACCAACTACTATGGCTGCCAAGATGACAGGGTGCAGAAATTGCTTTCATCTGTTGTCTAACAAAACTGATCAAGGTTACAACCAACTGTGTCCATCTCTTGGAGCATTATCAGCTGCATGACTAAATATTTTGATGGCTTCAGCTTTGTGGTTTGGGCGCAGATTACTCTTCTTGAAAAGGCCCACACAAAAGGAGCAAAAAAAATCTCTGCCCGTTCAAACCCATCAGTTATCTTATAGATTGAACACACTGGTGTTGCCGACCTGGTTCACTGCAATTCAGTAATTGGTCAGCTTGTACTACTAAAAGAACACAACATGCCCTCCAATTAAATTACATAACACACTGACAAGGTTCAACAAGGCTGTGGTTCAACTCCTCTGAGTCATAACACACAGGAGGCCGAGCAATCATTTGAAAAAGCACTCGGTCCTTTACAGTTTTCCGTTTGCTGTTCGTTAATTACAAACTTTCTATGGTTTATTTAGGCACAGATGACCTTTTCGATAGACTGTGTGGTGATCTGGTTGACGTGAAGGTTTTCCTTTCATCAATCCTTTACAGAAATGTTTACCTTTGGTTACTTGCGAGACTGTTTGTTTTAATTTCACTCGGAAATATTGCCATGGAACTCCTCTCTTGTCCTTCAGCCTCTCCTCTTAAGTCACCACCTTCAGCTGCTGTCCAACTGTTAATGGAAACTTTCCTCTCTGTTAGTGTTGTGCGTGTGTGTGTGTGTGTGTTTGGGGAGAAGGTGTTTGGGCTTTACCCGGCACCGGAGCGTGTTCTCGGAAGGCTTTTCCCCCCTCCATGCCACCTGTGATGTAACGATACGCCTCATTTCACTAATGAGCGACACAATGACACAACTAATAACTAACAATTGTATCTGTGGAATATGGAATGTCTCGCATTCAGCCACGGAGCATTGAAGTTGCTCTCTCCATCATTGTACCGCTCCTTGGTATTTGTTAAATGTCGGCTGGTGCAGTCTATCCATTAGCCTTGTCTATGTAAAATTCCACTCAGATCTCAGATGTGAGAAACCATAGAAACAGACTGGCCTTTGTTTCTTGTGCTCGGCAAAGTGTCCTGTGAGCTGAACTGAGTAATACTGCTGTGGCAGATGACTGGCCCACTCACACATTCGGTGTCGAAGGAAAAAAAATGGGTGAAAATTACATTAATAAAAGGTGTGAAATGTTGAAGGGCTGAAGATGATTTTCCATCAACTCTTCTTTCTGATAAACTCTCTTTTCAGGAAAAGACTCTTTGTACCAGTCAGAAGCATGAATTGTGATGTTTTGGAAGAAGTATAAGTTTGTGAAAACCATTTTCTATTGGTATAGTGTCTGTCCTGCACTCCTTTAGTTCTGACTCAGCTTAATGGAATATTTTTGGGTTAAAACGCCTATTTGATTCCTTGCTTAGAGTTAGATGGAAAGATTGATACCGTTCCCATGTTTCTACAGTAAATACATTAAGCTGGAGCCATGAGCCGGTTAACATAATAGCATTTCCCCATTATCTGCCGATAATTTATCAGTACCGATATATATCGTGCAACCAGCACCTCTAAAGCTCACTAATCACCATGGAATATCACATTTGTTTAAAGTGGCTATATGTAACCTTCAGTTTGTGTTGATTCTAGCGACCGCTTTGGACAAAAGCGGTAGTGTTTTTACCACACCTGCTGTTGTAAAGGTCTGTTCTTTACGGTGCCATATTACCCACTGTATATTACTGAGTTAGCGTTACCGGGAGGTCATATAGTCGCAATGAATGTTTTGCTCAACCATAAAATCATTAATTCACAATAAAAGAATAAGTTACAGATGCATGTTGCATTTCAAGTGTTGCATACGGTAACTTAGCCTACTTTGGATCTCTCGTGAGCTAAACAGGGTAACGTTATCACTGTCACTTTGCCACGAGCCACAGCATTAAGAGTTTGTTGTAGCAACCAACGTAATAATAACTTAGATTCATATATCACAATTCATAAAACCCACGGACGCTTTACACAAGTAATGTTACAGGAGGACAAGGGAAAAGAAAATAGTAGGCCAACACAAAGACAGACTAAAAGGAATATAACATCTGCGCTAAATGGAAGGGGGGTGTAATTTAATGTAGGCTACTGACGTACAACCACATCGTGCAATCTAAATAAATAATATTACATACCTGATCTGTGATCCGTCAGAATGTGTTACTGTAGCGCTATCTACCTGCCATAAATCATTCTGTGACTTCGCTGGAAAAATCGGACCTGGGCAGAGGATTTACTAAAAACTATATAAAAATAGCGTTCTTTTCACCGTTAGTCTCGTTTGCTGTTACAGGTCATTTAAGGTCATTGTATGAAAAATGACAGAGCTTCAGAAACATTAAAAAGTTACATATAGTCACTTTAATCCGTACAAAAACCAAAGGACTATTTCTTGAACACACTCCAGGAAGATACTGGTCCCAGCTAACACATAGTCCAGCACATAACCCCACATCAAAGTTAGATTTTTGTACACATTAGTGAGCTTTAAAGATGCTGGTAGGCAGATTTTGTCACTTTTGGACAGAGCCAGGCTAGCCGTGTCGTCTTCATGGAAAGCAAAGCTAACCTGCTGCATATTTACTTTACAGAAAGGAGAGTGGTATCAATATCCTCATCTAGCTTAACAAGCATATTTCCCAAAATGTTGAACAATTCCTTTAAGTGCCGACATGTCATCAAGTTAGACAAGTCGACAGTTAGATTCACTTTTGGGGAAATGGACTCAACGGCAGGAAGCCTAGTTGAAGTATTCTGCTCATAGCCTAGTTAAGGGCTACCCTACTTTCAGCTTCAATAGCCCAGTTACAGAAACACCCAGAAGAGTCAGTCTCTCCATGAGAACATAGTCCAAATAAGTAATGGCAACTCTGAGCTAACGTTGGAGCTACCCTCGCCCTGAAATAAAGAGGAAAGAGTGGGCAGAGTTGTTACAGGGAGCCAGAACTGGGATGGGATATATTACATGAATATTTCAGGCATCTATCTGACAAGCTTGTCCTCAATGACTTACAGGATCTCTCTCAAGGACACCTTGGCAGGACACATGGCTATTAATGAGCACTGACTGCCATTGTAGAGATAAAACCTGTGAGTGGGAAGTTATGAAACAATTTGGCAAGTTTAGTGCCTCAACTATACTTAACACATTTATTTATCTGTGATGGTACCACTAAAATATAATACTTTCAGATTATATGTAAGAAATATTCTGCTGAAGGTGTTATAGTATTTTTTTAGCTCTCCTTTAATAATAGCACGTCTAGCTGTTTTTAAGGTCTGGCTAGCTAACATTAGACAAGACCGTTGATGTGCTCCAGGCTGGAACAAAACATGGGTTATTTCTAGTTTACTTCCCAATGTCAAACAAGTGCCTCTTGACTGTCAAATGCAGGGGAGCAATGACTGAATACATTCCCCAGAGCAGTAGCATCGAGGAACTCCTTGCTATAAAAGGGAAAAAAGGACAGAGAAGGAGACTCTAGTTGGAGGCTGCAAGTCATCATTAGTGTTATTATCTGTAGCTTCATGTTGGATATGCTGCAAGCTGGCAAAGTGCCAGTTTTAGTAGATCTAATTGTTATCATTATGGATAGACTGTTTGAACAAGGTATAAACTGTGGTGTGCTGATGTGAAATGGAAACGATCAACTGATAGGAACACCAAGCAGAATACAATACACGTGGGGGCTTGTTTTAGGAGTTTTAAATCATCACATACTTTTCCTCCTTTTGTATGTCTTATCACCTTCCAGTTGAATCACTGCTCTGCGTCATTTCAATCCTCCACTTCCTTCCTCTTGTTTTCTGTCTCACCATCCCATCTTTCCTCCATCTCCCCGAGATGTTGTCCCTGCTCCTCGTTTATGTAGGTCACAGCTCAGAGAGATGATAAAGACACTCCAGGGTGGTGGATGTTTCCAGCAGGGCAGTGGCGGTGATGGCAGTGGCGTTAGTGGTGGAAGAGGAGAGCATTGGGAGCGTCGGTTCCGGAGCTATGTGGCATTGTACCTGCTCATTCATAATGGATGAGGGCCAGCAATAATGGATGAGTCTGGTGAGTAACCTGAGGATGTGGTGGGTCATGGAGACTTTCTTCGGCCTTAGCCTCCTTTTCCTCCTTCTCTTTTTCCTGTTGTTGGCTAACAAACCTTTGTCAGAACACACGGGACATGATGCTCACCCAGACACGGGTTTTATGTTCTTCTAATTTAACTAAATATTGAACCCAAAATTAAGTGGTAATGCCACAGTCAATATCACTTTTAAATTGTCTAAATTGTTGCTTGTAGTGAAAAGCGAAAAAGCCCTAAAAACTGACTGTACACTGCCTGCTCAGCACCAAACAGCAGACAGACAGTTAGCGACTAGCTGGTGAATATAGAGTATTTGACAGAGACAAAAACAGGGCTAAAGACAGTGGATACATTCTCCAGATGGCCAGAAACACGACTTCAAATGAAAGCTAATGTTGCTATGTAACTGCTGGAACTGTTTGGCAACAAGTCTGCCATATCAACTTAAAAGGTGACGATATATCAGTGTTGTGTTCACAACTTGTTAATGCTAAGTGGCTAAAAAAATTTCAATTATTGCAGCTTGAAATCTCATTGTTTAGCTACATATTGCAAAAGCTTCTGATACTCAGTCCATGAGGAAAAAAGTTATTGAATTAAAGAGATGCTCAAAAATGTCTTCAGATTAAAATGTATAACAGAACGTCTGAATGGTTTGTAAGAAGTGGTCATTTACAGCATCATGAAAATTGTGAGTGTCCAGTATTTAGGGAGCTTTACCCATACTAGGGATTCAAAGTAAGAATAAAGTTAAGTCTGCTGCTTCATTTTTGACTATTCTTTTTTCAATATGTCTATTGTGGGTCCCCAGACTTGGAAGTGCAGTCCAAAATCTTTAAAGGCAGCCTTTAATGTAGCTATACTGTTCATAACTTGAATTGGGTGGGATGAATCAGCCCGGGATCCAACAGCATTCAAGTATTAACTGTTCACGATGAGATCTTTGAGTCAGCTGGCCCCTACAAAGGGAGCACTGTACCCAAACAGCTGCCACTGCCCACACCAGCCCCACAGTTCACTGCAGTCATTCGAAATTCAATACCGCAGGGCCCATCCCACCTTACAGTAGCAATCAATGACCAGCACTTTTGACAGGCAACACTGCTGTCTGCTGAGTAGAGGGGGACAGATGGGAAACAGGGATGGCTCTGTGTGTGTGTAGGAGGGATGGTGGGTGGGGGGTCTAGTAATCTAGTGAGGCTCATCCTCAGTCACACTGACAATAGCATGCTTAGTCACACACCTGATGGACTGCGAGAAAGAGAGTGTGTATGTGTATCAGAGGGTGACTCATGGCTGCATCGAGGGTGGGATCCCGAAAAGACAGATTGTACTGCCCTCTGCACTCTTCCCTGTTCTCCTCATCATCCACGTCCCCTTCCCCAACTCTGGCAATGATGCGCTCTATTTATTTAATTAGAGCTCCCACACTTCTAAGCCGATTGATTTCTGCAGGTACACAAAACTGGAGGTAATGTCATCAGTGAGTGGGCCATGAGCTGATGAACCTTTAGGTGTGAAAGTAAAAAGGATTTCCAACCTACTTTGTTTGATTACATAGCAAAGCTTTTGGCTGTGTGCGTGTAGGCACACATCTGCCAGAAAATCGATCTTGCACTGGCAGCGCAATACCATGTGAGCACATGACTCGTGAGTCAGTCGGAAAGAAATAGGTGCTGGTACAGAGTGAGTGTGACTATCAGGGAAAATAAGAAAGAGACAGGGAGAACAAGCGGATGCTTTTTATCGGTAGATAAAAATCTAACTGTAACAATAGGACAGTCATTCACAAAAAGCCTGTGATGTTTAGCAGAGAAAGGTGTGGAGGACTGTGACATCTTGTAACTGGTAAACTGAAAGATTCACAGTCTTAATGTTTTGTTCACCTACATACAAAGCAAATATATGATGATATGGGTTATCTTGTATATGACAATTTTGCAAATGTGTGTACAAATACTTTCCTCTGTGCATGTTTTTTTTATGTGTGTACCTGGGAGAGATATACTTATCCCAGTAATAGCATGAAACCATAGGCCTCAATGTGCTTCAGGTTTCATAAACTCAAGTCAAATACAGTACATTGTGCTACATTGTTTGACCAAACCTGACAACAGATTGCTGATCAGTTCATCAGGAAATATACGATTTATATCAGCCATGCAGGCACCGGAACTGTCTGCATATATTAAAAAGGGACACTTAAATACAGCTACTGTTGATTCTAATGAATGGGTTGATATCTTGACGAAAATGCAGCGTACTTGGTTGAGTTGGCAGCAATTCATATTTAACACAGCCAGAGAAATATCTGAGTGACTCCCAACTCCCACAGCTCTACTTTTCTATATAACTGCAATCAAAACAGAAATAATCTTGACTAACCAGAGTTTATAGCAGTCCTCAGATTACAGACTGCACCTGATAAACATGTGTGCTATAGTGTGACTATTAGCTTTCCGCTCTTCAAACATTCATGAGTGCTTAAAGGCCATATGTGGTTCTCTGTACATATGAGATGCTCTTAAGGTCACAAACAGTATAAATATGAAACAGCACTAGTAGCAACGTAGAATACTTAGAATCCAACAGTATTTTAAGCCTTCTTCATGTTTGTGTATAACGTTACCATATACTGTATATCATCTATTTAATCTTTTAATCTATTTAAATTTCTACTGCGGCACTGATAATGAAGTCCATGAAATCTGACACCCTTAGATTAAATGATTTCTGTAAATCAATTTCCCAAGTCTTGAATGACACAATGTGTGGCTGCACCCCAACGGATACCTCTTGTGACGCACTTCATTAGTACTCTTTGACTGAGTCGCACATTCACAACATAATACTGTTGCATAGTACAGTAATGCAGATAACATCTATTGACGCAATTAGTCATTTTGAAAGCTGTTTGAATCTTTACTGTTGGGGCATCTATGTTTTAGTCATTGCTGGCCTTGACATCTTTAGGTGACCAGTTACCATCAGTGGATTACTCATTTTAAATTGTATTAGTCATTCTGTTAAATGTGTGTTACTTCCCAAATTAATATTTGCACATATTTCAGTCAACATTTAATCCATGCAGTAGTTTTGTGGTTGCACTAACCTACCCAGATGAGTGGTTAAACCCATTTCTGCAAGCATTCGAAAGCCGATCCCCCCCCCCCGACACAGTTTAAGATTCTAAACTCACTGAAAATGGTGGCACAAGTAAGTTAAACTGAAAGTAGTAAGCAGAGTGGCATTGTGCACATCTACCTCCTACATCTTTAGACCGGAAGTCCCCATGTGGTCATTTTAAATGATTACATTTATTTACATGACGAGCTGAAACTAGCCATTTTTTTATTTTCTATTACTCTGCAGATAACTTATTTGATGAATCCATTAATTGTTTTGTTTATGAAAGTGATGATTTCAATGTGCTTGTTTTTTGAAATTTGATATTTATTGTCAGGATATCCCCTTGAGATGAAGCATCTCGTTGTCGAGGGGGTCCTCGAGACATAAGACAAAAACAATACAGCGCATGTACATTCACACTCGCTAAAGCTCTCCCTCATCATTTTCAGAGCAACAGTCCAAAACCCAAAGATAGATTAAATTTACTGTCATATATAGCAAAAAGCAAATCCTCACATTTGAGAGTCTGAAACCAGAAAATATTTGGCTTTTTACTTGAAAAACTGAATATCTTTATGTGCACATGTATATGTGTGTATTGACAAATTTGCTGCATACTTTACTACCACTGTATTCTTTGCAAGACCCTCTGCAACGTGTGGATCTGTAATCTGTGTGCAGTATGAGAACCATCAACGTGTTTGAAAATATATCCATTAGCTGTTCTAAATTAACTTATTTAAGACAAACCACCATAGGTGGCAATGCCCTTTTTTTGGCCCTGAACAGATTAAATACTTTGGCTGAAGATATATTTGACATCTTCAGTCTGATTAAACAGGAAGATGAAAAATTCTCCCATCAATCGGATTGTACGTGACATAGGCAAGGTCCCTCTGATTGGATGTTTAACTACTGACAGTGATTGATGAGTCATCACAGGCAAAATAACCCAACAGCGGCGGAACCCTTGGGTCGATTTCTCCTTAGATGAAACACCAGCTGAATTGTGGGTAGGCAAGGATGGCACATCAGGGGTGGGGATATTTTGTTTAAATCTAAATCTTCTGTTAAATGTATTAATGGAAAATAACAGCAGCTCTCATGTTGGAAATGAGCATACTTATGCAGCAGCTGCAGATAACCACTCAGTTAAACACATGTGCACTAAAATACACAGACACACTGCTGTTTCCTCTACAGGTCATTTCATTTCAGTTTTAAGAGACAGCTTTACAAGCCTGAGCTTAACTGCTCCCTGCACAGCAACCTCAATAAAGCAGCCACCTCCCCCTACACACATTTATTTGACACAATAGCAATACAGTACAATATAAATACTATAGTATATGATTATGAGTTGATGGTTTATATTTGCTAAGTGATGGTATCAGCATGAATCATCTATTACAACCCAAATCGTGTTCTTCTGGGCGCTGATAAGCCCTGCTGGAGCATATCTGTGATATTTGAATAAGTGGGGCTTTTAGTGGTTGTCTGTGTGTGCTGACATGCCAGAAGAATGATTATGATTAGCAGAACAACCATTATTTCATTATTCTGTGTGAAATGTTTGATCTGTTCTTTGCAATCTTTCACGTTCACTGACACAGACTGAAAGTTTCGACAAATGGGCGAAACAGATTGCCTGTGAATTCTAGCTCCCATGTCTCCTGTCTTCAAAAAGACCGAAAAACCACGGCAGCACTTATGTGTCAAACACATAACACCCTCATGCAACACTGCAGCTTCTGACGCGGTCACATTAGACACATCATGAGAATCCTTTTTATTGTTACCAAATCCCCTGGTTAATTTTCAATATCTAATATCCCGATGGGCTGTGGCTGCATCTGGTAATCCACAGTGATGTGATTGGTGAATATCTCAATATACTGACCTATTTTCTAGTAAATTAATAAGGCTGGCCAGCATGGCTTAACTGATATAAATAATATATAAACCTGTAACTAGATGAGTGTCTTGTGTTGCAATAATGTAATATGTGCTGCTGTTTTGGTGCACATAAGTATTTATAACTGAATAGAAGCAGAGCAAATGTGTGTATGATCACTACTCTGTGTGTGTGTGTGTGTGTGTGTGTGTGTGTGTGTGTGTGTGTGTGTGTGAGCGCATTTGTCTCAGTGGATTTGTTTACAAGTGGTAACGTGTAAGGCAAACACAACTTATGGCTTCAAGGATGAGAGAGTAGCTTGTCCTTTATTGTATGCAGTGTCGTCATGGCAACACAACAGGAAGCAGTGTGCCTGTAGAGAGGATGTGATCCCTGTGATAGAATCAAAGGTAGCATCACTCACTCACAACTTCACACCTCTCTTAGTCTAGCTGACACGCACACCTACATAGATCTGAATTAATTTCAACAATAAAACTCTGAAGGCTGGTGAAACAGTCTATTGAGGCAAACAATCTTCACACTGAGGGACAAATATGTATTTATATATATCTAAATGCAGATTTTTTGACGCAAGACAACCCTGGAAAGCAACAGGAGTGTGTGCTGTGTCCTCAGTGGGACACGAATGTAACAGGATAGTGGGGGATGGGGGTTGTGCCTACCCCTGAGCACAAAACACTTTATAAATAACTAAGAGACACATGCCCATGGCACATTAACGTTATCATTCCAACACACACACACACACACGTACACGCACACACACACACACACACACACACACACACACACACACACACACACACACACACACACACACACACACACACAGAGGACATTGAAGATATTATTAACTGTCAACATGTGAAATAAGAATGAGCAGCTACAGAAAGCAAAACTCACAGCACAGCAGCAGTGTACAGCACATGTAACCACAAGTTCCAAAACCAACAACCCAATCAGATATACAAAACACTGTAGAAAGCCACTAAAGGAAAGCTATGATGTCAACTATATTTTCCTAATGCCAAACTTCTTAGATGTTAAATATGTATAAGAATTGATAGCCTATAGGTAAGAGTGAAGATTTATATTGATAAAAAAGAATATTGGATCACAGCACGCAATTGGTTGATCCTCAATATTAAGCCACTTGGATTGGGCCAAAACACCTGATCAAGACTATAGCGTTTGTGGTAGACACGCGTGTCAAATGGGAAACACTTCATTATTAATTAATGTCATTATGAAAGGAAAGGAAAATAAAAAGAAGTCCCTGTGTGTTTTATGAACAGTACAATCCACTCAAAGCCAGACTAATAGTCAGCAGCCATGCTAGTGGCTCTATGAGGTTGTACTTTCAGCTAAATTGGGCGCTGATAAGCCCTGCTGGAGCATATCTGTGATATTTGAATAAGTGGGGCTTTTAGTGGTTGTCTGTGTGTGCTGACATGCCAGAAGAATGATTATGATTAGCAGAACAACCATTATTTCATTATTCTGTGTGAAATGTTTGATCTGTTCTTTGCAATCTTTCACGTTCACTGACACAGACTGAAAGTTTCCGACAAATGGGCGAAACAGATTGCCTGTGAATTCTAGCTCCCATGTCTCCTGTCTTCAAAAAGACCGAAAAACCACGGCAGCACTTATGTGTCAAACACATAACACCCTCATGCAACACTGCAGCTTCTGACGCGGTCACATTAGACACATCATGAGAATCCTTTTTATTGTTACCAAATCCCCTGGTTAATTTTCAATATCTAATATCCCGATGGGCTGTGGCTGCATCTGGTAATCCACAGTGATGTGATTGGTGAATATCTCAATATACTGACCTATTTTCTAGTAAATTAATAAGGCTGGCCAGCATGGCTTAACTGATATAAATAATATATAAACCTGTAACTAGATGAGTGTCTTGTGTTGCAATAATGTAATATGTGCTGCTGTTTTGGTGCACATAAGTATTTATAACTGAATAGAAGCAGAGCAAATGTGTGTATGATCACTACTCCTGTGTGTGTGTGTGTGTGTGTGTGTGTGTGTGTGTGTGTGTGTGTGTGAGCGCATTTGTCTCAGTGGATTTGTTTACAAGTGGTAAAGTGTAAGGCAAACACAACTTATGGCTTCAAGGATGAGAGAGTAGCTTGTCCTTTATTGTATGCAGTGTCGTCATGGCAACACAACAGGAAGCAGTGTGCCTGTAGAGAGGATGTGATCCCTGTGATAGAATCAAAGGTAGCATCACTCACTCACAACTTCACACCTCTCTTAGTCTAGCTGACACGCACACCTACATAGATCTGAATTAATTTCAACAATAAAACTCTGAAGGCTGGTGAAACAGTCTATTGAGGCAAACAATCTTCACACTGAGGGACAAATATGTATTTATATATATCTAAATGCAGATTTTTTTGACGCAAGACAACCCTGGAAAGCAACAGGAGTGTGTGCTGTGTCCTCAGTGGGACACGAATGTAACAGGATAGTGGGGTGGGGGTTGTGCCTACCCCTGAGCACAAAACACTTTATAAATAACTAAGAGACACATGCCCATGGCACATTAACGTTATCATTCCAACACACACACACACACACACGTACACACACACACACACACACACACACACACACACACACACACACACACACACACACACACACACACACACACACACACAGAGGACATTGAAGATATTATTAACTGTCAACATGTGAAATAAGAATGAGCAGCTACAGAAAGCAAAACTCACAGCACAGCAGCAGTGTACAGCACATGTAACCACAAGTTCCAAACCAACAACCCAATCAGATATACAAAACACTGTAGAAAGCCATTAAAGGAAAGCTATGATGTCAACTATATTTTCCTAATGCCAAACTTCTTAGATGTTAAATATGTATAAGAATTGATAGCCTATAGGTAAGAGTGAAGATTTATATTGATAAAAAAGAATATTGGATCACAGCACGCAATTGGTTGATCCTCAATATTAAGCCACTTGGATTGGGCCAAAACACCTGATCAAGACTATAGCTTGTGGTAGACACGCGTGTCAAATGGGAAACACTTCATTATTAATTAATGTCATTATGAAAGGAAAGGAAAATAAAAAGAAGTCCCTGTGTGTTTTATGAACAGTACAATCCACTAAAGCCAGACTAATAGTCAGCAGCCATGCTAGTGGCTCTATGAGGTTGTACTTTCAGCTAAATACTAACAGTCAGCATGTTAACATGTTCACAATGACTAGGGGCTTTCCGCATTTTTGCAGTTCTTAGAACTAAAAGTTCCTAGAATTTGGGGTTTTCCTCTGGCCTCAGTAGCGTACTTTTTTAGCTCCTACTTCAGAGCAGGGTCTTTTCCCTTTTCCTAGGTGTACTTGATTGGTCAAACTTATAAGTCACGCCCACTGCCAACTCGGAAACTTGCAGACAGAGCAACAACGGGACATTTTTAATGATTCATCATTAAATTCACTTCTGACAAAATTTTAGGCGAGAAATTAACTGTTTAGATTTCGAATATAGACAGTCTTGCGAAAATTGATGCCGAATTGACAATTTGCTTCAAAGTTTTCGGAGTTCAGAAGCTCCATGAAGTGAGGCGACAGCCAGAAAGCGCCTGACCCGGCTTCTAGCTCGTCGCTCGGCCAGTCATGCTCAGACACCTCACGGTAAGGTGGAGGTCTCTCAGACCGCTCTCGTAAATAAGAGGCATTTATTTCGCCATTGACGGTTCGTTTGTTTAAATATCACAACACATGTCCATCATAAGATTAACGGGAACCTGTGGTTAACTGTCTTTTCGGAGTTAAACTCCACAAGCGTGTCCTGCGGCTCACCGGCAAAGACCGTTGCAGTGCTTGCGTCACTCCCTTACCCCTCCTACCAGTCCTTATGGCCACTTGGCCAGTGGGAATGCAAACGGAAAAAAAGATTTTGGGGGAGAGTAGTTCTTAGAACTGCTTAGAAGTGTACTTTTCCTCTAAAAAGTACAAGTACTATCTGGTCGGAAAGCACCCATGTTAACACTGACATTGCCATCCAATTCAATTCAATTCATTTTTATTTATAGTATCAAATCATAACAAGAATTATCTCAAGACACTTTACAAATAGAGTAGGTCTAGACCACACTCTATAATTTACAAAGACCCAACAATTCCAATAATTCCCCCAAGAGCAAGCATTTAGTGTAACAGTGGCGAGGAAAAACTTCCTCCATCCATTGAGCCACGCTGCTAAAGAGGCTTATTAAAACATCTATTGGCTCATCACTCTAAATCAGCTGTTACTCAATAATAAACTACTTGGACCTGATTGAGATCTTCCGACAATAACCATCTACTTAACTTACTACTTAACAGTGTTAAAGGGACGGACCATCTTCCACACTTTGTACAATAATGAGGCCAAGGCCACTATTATTAGGGGAAAGAAAGAGGAAGAGAGAGAAAATGAGTGGTGAGTGAGAAACAGTGAGAGAAGTCTTCGTTAGAGGAACTCAGCCTCTGTGACTGAAAGAATGTCGATTAGGAGAAACAGGTATTTAGGAATGTGGAAATGTAGGGATGAGAGCTGGAATGAAGATCAGTTTGTAGAGGTATAATCAGAAATCAATGCCTCTGTGAGCAGCAAATAAACACCAGATTTGGTTTACATTCTGAATCAAGTGAATTGGATGTGAATTGACCACAAGCACCAATGTGTGTCACCCCTGTGGTGACATGAGAACTGGCAAGTACGTGGTGCAGTTAGGGGGATGGGTGGTGGGTGAGGAATACCTCTTTCACACCACCTACCAGGTTTGGGCTAGGGTTGTCTGATAAGGGTTCAACCCTCCTTTTGGAAATTCAAACCAAGCCAGTCTACATGGGTATATCCCTGGTCATGACAATTCAGAGATCACCTGGGTCAACCCGGGAGCAGCAGAACTAATGTTTTGTTGATGTTTTATTTTATGATTGTATCGCAGTGATTACGTTCTAAATCACAAATAAATAACCTTCAAACACTTCTCAGATGATTTTGTGCAGAGTGATTCTCCTCCTCTGCATATTTATTGCAACAGCTGGAAAAGGAAGTAGGTTACTCAAGTATCAATTTTTTACCATTTTAAGATGAGGGGAGAACATTACTCTTTGTTTTATTTCATTAAAAGTAAAGTTGGGCTTTGCTGTTGGCTTCACGACTCATTTTTAAAAAAGACAGAGAAAAATAAGAGAGCTTGCGCTCCCCAGCAGCCTGTCTGCAGACGGGTGTCAGAGAGAGGGAGTGAAAGCTGCGGTGCCGAGAGAATTGAACAAAACTAACTTTTATACGTTTACGTTGTACGCTGGGTTTTTACAGCTAGTTTTGCCTGTTAAACTCCGCTACCGCTCTGCCAAAGACATTACGTCTTGTAAATCAAGAGTACAATAGATGTAAATATGACAACTCCCTCCCCAAATCAGATTTTTTTCTTGATGGTCTATAAAAAAAACTGTTCACTCTCAAAGAAGATTAAGAAAACCAGCAAATATTCATATTTCAGAAGATGTAACAAGTGATTTTTGGCATTTTGCGTAAAGAAACTGCTTCGTCAATTAATCATTTATCAAAACTGTTGCAGATTGAATTTCTATCAATCACCTGATTAATTAACCTGCGACCCGTTCGATCTCTATTTCAAACAGAGCACTGTATGGAGGACATTATTTTCGAAGTTGCATGGTTTTAAACAGTGTGTTGGGAATTAATCTGCTATGAAAAGAATGCAAATGTAATATATAAGTTGCTTTATCTTCAAATGCAATTTAAATACAAACTTTGTGAAGGATATAGTATAGTATTTATCCCCATAAAGTAATACATGTTGTTTCCAGTATTCTTAATATAGAATATAAATATATAAAGTGGTATACTACATATGACCAATTATCGGAATAATTAAAAGCAGTTGGTTGTACTGTACGGTAAATGTTACCACTATAATTAAATAAGACATTTCTATGTTTTAATGCGTGAGTGACTATAAAGACTTTTCAGGGGAACTTATAGCTGAAGATGTGAAGAATAACTTTAAATATGCCTTTATATAGATTCGTGATATGCATACTGTCAGTTACAGCACACTGCTGATACTGCAGCAAGAATTCAGGCTGCAGCTGTCACACATTCTTTTTGGGAAAAATCCAGTTTTCAGATTTAAACATTTTTCCATCCATAAAGCCAGTATGAGATTATGTGTGTATGTGTGTGTGTGTGTGTGTGTGTGTGTGTGTGTGTGTGTGTGTGTGTGTGTGTGTGTGTTTGAGTGTGTGTGTACAGTAGGTCTCTAGGGGTCTGCCCTGAACTGACCCCGGTCCAGTGATAACATCATTACGCTGCAGAGCTACCACCTCCACCAGCCAGCCTGCTGTTTCCAAGGCAATGAACAGGGCTGCTCACTTTCCACCTCAAATGCATTACAAGATGTGTGTGTGTGTGTGTGTGTGTGTGTGTGTGTGTGTGTGTGTGTGTGTGTGTGTGTTGTCTTGGCCATTGCACATTTACATACAGTACATGTGAGTGCTAGTATCTGTCTGCAGTCTGTGTCATAGTGTTCCATTGTATGTATGGGATCATATGAAAAATATTTCTGTGATTGCCCCCTTCCTCCCCCTGTGCATGCCTGTCAGCTGCTGATATGGGAATTCAGCGGACATTTTACAAACCACTGTGCTGACAATGGGCATTTTCAACAATTTTAACCAAATTAGTGAGTAGTTAGCCATAAGTAAAAAAAAAAAATGTGTGTGTGTGCGTGTGAGAGAGATAGTATGTGTAGAGCTGGCAGCTCCTGCGAGGTCTCCAGGTAATGAGAACCAGGCCAACTCGGCTCGGATAATGACTGCCGAGATATTGTGTTCCTATTATACACTTGCCTTGGAATCTTTATGAAGGATTTAATTGGATAAAACAAGCAAGAGGAATGTGTGTTTGTGTGTGCCTGTGTGTGTGCTTGCTTAAAGCGGTTTGGGTGGTTATTGATCAGTAATTAACGTGGAGCCCTGCGAGGCTGTGTAGTCAGGGAAAAAAGCAAATATGACGCAAATGAAATGCTTGCAAATATATTAAACATCTTATAAACAAATAAGTTAATCAAGTTAAACAAAAGTTATTATGGTTTTGTGGCTGCTTAATCCCAGAAATGAGATTATGCAAAGATGGAAATTAATTCAGAATAGAAATAGAAAAAGAGTCACAGGGCTGTGGGTGTGTGTCAGAGATTTAATACAAATATTTTATGTGTATTACAAACCATGACTGTGGAGAAAGGTGAGAGCACAAGGGAAGAGATATAAGTAACAAAAGACAAGACACTTTGTTCATATGTCTCTCAGTGACGACGACTGCACATAATACAGGTCGGTTTTCACTGAGCAATGGAAACATGATGTAAGGGGCGAAGGCCAAGCAGTGTGTGCGTGAGTCTGTAGGTGTAGAAGTAAATGTGGACAGACAAAAAGTCACACCACGACATTTCAGTGTGAGAGAATCTCAATCTTATTATAACTAGCTGAGTCTCTTGCCGTTCTTTGAATTTCTCTGGCGAGTTCACCGTTTGCCCTTACTGAAAGATGCTCCCGAATCTTGTCGGTTAGATATTTTCGTTGTCGTCTTCGTGTAAATCACCCTTCTTCTTTACTATTGGATGTTTGTATTTTTCGGGTTTCACGCTAGCCGCATGAATTCTGCGGACAATGACCTGCTGTAATCATGCATGGGCTCAAACGGACATTACACAGACTTTGTACTAGGAAGCTGGCAGGGTAAAATCAATTTAATTTCAGGTCCAACTGATTTGGACATTTCTGTTCTCACATTCAGATCCTCCGGGTAATGTCAAGATAAGCTCAGGGTTGCAGTGCATGTGTGAAAGGGGCTCAAGACAAATGTGAAAAAGTATGTCTCGGAGTTCAAACTAAATTAAATCTGGCATGTTCTCAGACTGCAGTTGCATACAGTGCTACAATCAAACACAGACAACTCTGCTACTCCAGGTCTGTTTGTTTAATGCCGTTTACACCAGATGAAGGAGCTTGGGAGTCATGGTGGGAGCAGACAAGACTGCAAGGTCCTCAATAAAAAAAGTAAACATACCACAGTCAAGACGAAAAGACAGAGCGGCTGCAAAGCAGCATGACACATAAACAAGACTAAAGGCCCTGACACCAAGCCGACGGCCAGGAACTAGTGGCGTCGAAGGCAGACTGTGGACTTGCCTCACGTCGGCCCTCGCCGCCTTTGTCTTGGCCAAAAATTGGCACTGGAACACACCGCAGACTACAGCCGAAAGCCAAATACCACGTACGTTCTGTGCATGTGTGCAAGAAAATAATTCTCCATACCAGCAGGCGGCAGTAATCTATTTGTCATTCAAAAAGGGAAACCGGATACAAACGTTGCTATGATACCCACAGTAAACAGTGTTTGCCTGAATCAGCAGCGGCAGCGGCAAAGTATTCTCCCTAAGGTGGGAGCGGAGTTGAGGGACCAAACCACAACAGCCTGCTGCTGGCAAGTTAGCTAATGTTAGCTTGTCAATTCCACCCACCAGATATGCCTTCATCCTACACTGGTTACAGAAACTAAGCCAAACAATTCATCAGGCGATAGCAATGTGCTTTCCTACGATGTGTGTGATTGTGCAGAAGGTGCAGAGAAATGGAGGTCTATTACGGTCTTTATATTAAATTTCACGGTATAGGATATTAGTATCAATATTTATCAATATTTTTTGTGTTTTATATGTTTTGACAGCTCTTATGTTTATTGGATTGATCAGATGAGATGAAAAATGAGAAGAGCCTTCTGTGTGCGCTCTCACAGCCAATAAATCTGATTTTATCTGACGGCCGACTGCGGCTGACACCGGGCAACGGTCGCTCACTGTCGGCCCAACTTGGACCGAAGGCCGCGGGTCGCCTTGGTGTGTCAGGGCCTTAACAGGTGCAGGCCTGCTGTATGTTGGTTACGTAAGCTCAAGGGAGCAATGGGACAGGTGGCTGACCAACAGTTGGCTCCAGACAAACATGCCTGGACTACATACAATAATATCCTACATTTTAGAACATTTCTTACAAAAAAGGTAGACATTAAATGACATCAATACGAGTCTGAAAATAAACACTGTAACCTGTGTCCTTAATAATAATGTTAACTGGTGGCTAGAAAGATGGAAAAGTAGTCATCTAAAGGATATTACTGGTACACAAACTGCACTTTAAAACCATTTATTGCAGTAGCTACTTCAGCTACCCATCGCAAACATTCATTTGTTTGTCCTTGGAGACAAAGCTTTTTCTCTCCACAGTGGTCTTTTAAAGCTATCACAATAAACATGTTTTTTTCTTTTTTTATATATTTATCGTTCTTACCCTTTTATTTGTATGCGTGTTTCGCTCTTAAGAAGTATTGTTTAGACTGAAAGCATTGTGAGTATTGATAAAAACAACATACTCAATGTGTATTTAAATCTGTGTCTTTGTCATCACATGGGAAGTATATGTTTATCTCCGCTCTGTCTGTGTGTACATCCTCTCCCTAAACACTGAAAATGAGAAAGTGATGATTGGTCAGCAAACGAGTAGACAGCAGGTAGGAAAAACAGTTGGGCAACAGCCAGGCTTGCTGGGATTGATGAGTCTCTGGGCAAGCAGATGTCCTTCCAGAGCAACTGTGTGAAGGAATATACTGCTTAGTGAGGAAGAATGTGAGAAAGAAAGTGAGAAAAGGAGTCAGAAAGTGATAAAGAATACATATGGGAGTATGTGATGAAAATGTGTTTCACATTGAAAGTATAAGGTTACTTCTGTTGAATGCCAGGAGGAATGAGGCCTTTGGGTCATCTTTGTTCATCCCATTTTGTGTAAAATATGTTTTGTCCTTAAAAAGAATAGTTCAACATTTTGGGAAATATGCTTATAATACGTGTACAATAAATATGAAGCTGCTACAGCAGCAGCTGATTAGCTAGCATTTCTGTCTCTCTGGTAGCTAAAGATAGTCCTGCACATATGCACCCTGTAAACCTACAATCTGTTGTTTTTACACTTTAGTTTGTGTACAGATTAGACAAACAAGATATGATGTGTTAATTAGAGGTGGTTTTCTTACCTGTTTCAAGTCTTTGTGCTAAACTAAGCTAAGCTAACCGGCTGCTGCTGCAACTTCATATTTACTATAGACATGAGAGGGGGTATCAATTTTCTCATATAACTACAGTCAGGTCCATAAATATTGGGACATCGACACAATTCTAATCTTTTTGGCTCTATACACCACCACAATGGAGTTGAAATGAAATGAACAAGATGTGCTTTAACTGCAGACTTTCAGCTTTAATTTGAGGGTATTTACATCCAAATCAGGTGAACGGTGTAGGAATTACAACAGTTTGTATATGTGCCTCCCACTTTTTAAGGGACCAAAAGTAATGGGACAGATTAACAATCATAAATCAAACTTTCACTTTTTAATACTTGGTTGCAAATCCTTTGCATTCAATTACAGCCTGAAGTCTGGAACGCATAGACATCACCAGACGCTGGGTTTCATCCCTGGTGATGCTCTGCCAGGCCTCTACTGCAACTGTCTTCAGTTCCTGCTTGTTCTTGGGGCATTTTCCCTTCAGTTTTGTCTTCAGCAAGTGAAATGCATGCTCAATCGGATTCAGGTCAGGTGATTGACTTGGCCATTGCGTAACATTCCACTTCTTTCCCTTAAAAAAACTCTTTGGTTGCTTTCGCAGTATGCTTTCGGGTCATTGTGCATCTGCACTGTGAAGCGCCGTCCAATGAGTTCTGAAGCATTTGGCTGAATATGAGCAGATAATATTGCCCGAAACACTTCAGAATTCATCCTGCTGCTTTTGTCAGCAGTCACATCATCAATAAATACAAGAGAACCAGTTCCATTGGCAGCCATACATGCCCACACCATGACACTACCACCACCATACTTCACTGATGAGGTGGTATGCTTTGGATCATGAGCAGTTCCTTTCCTTCTCCATACTCTTCTCTTCCCATCACTCTGGTATAAGTTGATCTTTGTCTCATCTGTCCATAGGATGTTGTTCCAGAAATGTAAAGGCTTTTTTAGATGTTGTTTGGCAAACTCTAATCTGGCCTTCCTGTTTTTGAGGCTCACCAATGGTTTACATCTTGTAGTGAACCCTCTGTATTCACTCTGGTGAAGTCTTCTCTTGATTGTTGACTTTGACACACATACACCTACCTCCTGGAGAGTGTTCTTGATCTGGCCAACTGTTGTGAAGGGTGTTTTTCTTCACCAGGGAAAGTATTCTTCGGTCATCCACCACAGTTGTTTTCCGTGGTCTTCCGGGTCTTTTGGTGTTGCTGAGCTCACCGGTGCGTTCTTTCTTTTTAAGAATGTTCCAAACAGTTGATTTGGCCACACCTAATGTTTTTGCTATCTCTCTGATGGGTTTGTTTAGATTTTTCAGCCTAATGATGGCTTGCTTCACTGATAGTGACAGCTCTTTGGATCTCATATTGAGAGTTGACAGCAACATATTCCAAATGCAAATAGCACACTTGAAATGAACTCTGGACCTTTTATCTGCTCCTTGTAAATGGGATAATGACGGAATAACACACACCTGGCCATGGAACAGCTGAGCAGCCAATTGTCCCATTACTTTTGGTCCCTTAAAAAGTGGGAGGCACATATACAAACTGTTGTAATTCCTACACCGTTCACCTGATTTGGATGTAAATACCCTCAAATTAAAGCTGAAAGTCTGCAGTTAAAGCACATCTTGTTCATTTCATTTCAACTCCATTGTGGTGGTGTATAGTGCCAAAAAGATTAGAATTGTGTCGATGTCCCAATATTTATGGACCTGACTGTATATTATTATATTATCCTATTATTATATTAGGGCTGCAATTAATAATAATATTTTACATTCTTTTAATCTGTTGGATTTTTTATGTGATTGTTTTGTCTAGAAATGTGGGAAAATATTGAGAAATCTCTATTTTCCTGAGCCTAAATTGACGTCTTCAATAGCTTGTTCAAAACAAGATAGAATTTTCACTAACATGAAGCAGTAAATCTTCACATTTCAATGTTCAATAGCTTTGCTTGAAATATTATAATCAACAATTAATTAATTTGTGATTGATTGTCTATTAATCTTTTGTCAAATGACTAACCAATTAACCATTTTTAAAACATATCCTGGTCTCAGTTCTGACACCTTTACACACTGTGCCTGCTCTACTGTCTTTTGTACAGGAGGTAAAGCAATGCTGTCCTGTGTTGATACTACTGTCAGATTTTGGGCATGTGGCTTTGTCTGTTTGCTGTGTGGGGAACTTTGCACAGATTTAGTTTACAAACGTTAGGCTCAGCAATTTCTGCAGGAACAAGGTTTATATAAGTAGAGAAAAGTGGATAAGGAAAAACTGTAGAGGATTTTAGATTTAAGATTCAATTTGGGTGGCAGATCTGTGGAGATACAGCCCATGGCAATGTCCTGTGGGCCTCCCACACAGCCAGAAGCCAACTAGCTGCGTAGGAGTGAGACAGACTGATTGAAATTTGCCTCTCTGCCCTCGCTGACATGCATGAGGGGAGACTTTGTCTGATTACTTAAAGAGGTGAAAAGAACAGACTAGGCACACTTTCAATGGACTGTTATTTTACTGACTGGTCTGGCCTGATCTGTGGGAGTGTTCGTGTGGAAGCAAGGAAAGGTGAGCGACATGCAGAGGAACATACAAAAAGAGAAAAAGAGAGACTAATGGTATAGAACAGGTGAAAGTGACTTCTGCAGGGTGATCTGTCATTTTAGAAAGGAAATTTCTCAACTGGGACTGATTTTGTGGGCTGTTCTGTAACCTAACCCTTACCTACAAAAAATACTCAGCTGCTTTGGCTGGCTGGCAGATTGACAAGCCAGTGAATCATCCTCACTCATGGGCATATTATGACAGGAAACTAGTTTCACAATTTTGCAAAGGAAGATCTTCTGTTGTTGAAGCCATACTTTCGTCAAGAATAAGGCAGAAAACTCTCCTTTCACAACCACAAAGGCTTGGAATACACTATCTCTTGGGACTTTTTACTCCCGAAACAATTAGAGAGTGTGAAATAGAAGTTCCTGTGACCCTGAGAATCTCATTAACTGTGTTTATCATTATCCAGAGGTAGTTTACCTGATCCCACAGTAACTGGATGAAAAGCACACTTTCTATGCCGCATTCAGTCAGTTTTTCCCTCTCGCCAACTGGGAATAATCTAATTTCATCCTTTCAGTTTGTTTATTTTCCCTCAAATACAGAACATAAACACCTTTTATTGGGTCTAGGGAGTTCATAGAGGGCTCCTAATAAAAGTATGGTTTAGATTAGAGCGCTGTGTGTGAATGTGAGTGAGTGGGGGAGTTGGTGCAGACAGGGATGGCACAGCTGATTCTATCACAGGGTCTACTTCCTCTCCACAGGCTTTCTGCTTCCTGTTGTGTTACCATGGTGCTGCATACAAAAGAGGACAAGCCACTCTTCTCCAGGAAGCCATAAATAATTGATTGGCAAGTGGCTTAATCAGCCCTGAGGCTGCCTGGCAATTCCACAGCTAATTCCACAGCTGGCTATAAATAACTCATTACGCTAATTATGGTATGTGAGCACACAGCTAGCCTGCAAGCGCAAACACAGTCAAGCAAGACTACTATGGGTTCAAACCCGGTGTCCTTATGGCAATGTTCAAGTTACTGCTGCTAATGCAATTGCTAATATGAAGGAGTGAGAGGAGCGTGGAAACTTTTTGAAACCAAATGTCTGCCGACCTCGTAGTCGTGGACGAAGGAATCCTGGCAGATGTTTACTAAAGATAAACTGCTCACATCCCCTTATGCTTGACAAGGACAGTGAATGTGATTCTCCATGACACAAACCTATCAGAACTCTCTAACCATGACAGGCATCTCCTGCTGCGACTTTGACACATCTCAATACCACTCTCATTTTGATGGAGCCTGTCTTCCAGAGGGCCAGCGGTGACAAGAGGATTCAGATGATGGTAAAGTAGAAGGAGAAGCACTTAAGAGACCTAGGAGAGGTCTTTCTCCTCTGGGCAAAGCAATAATGACCTTACTGTCTCTGTCTATGTCAATAGCACTCTGGTGTCCATCTATTTCAATCACATCTAGACTTCCTGCTAATGACAGGAAGTGCTGATAATGCACAGGAAAGAATCACAAATCCCATTGTGAAGGCTGCATTTTGGAAAACACTCCCAACTTCAGATGTTTATTGCCTGATGAAGACGCGAGGAGAGATTAAACACAAAACACGCTGACGTCAACAACTACTTTTGACGGACAGTTAAGGATGGTAAGCGATCGAATCAAAGGCAGACCCATACAAACAAACAAACACACAACCTTTTAGTACAGTAGGAGTCTTGGGGGCAAAGTGGTCCTTCTTGGAGAGAGATTAAGTATTTGAGGACACTCTATTATAATCCGCTACCACTAATGCAGTCTTCTTCCATAGAATCACAAATTCGTCTACTCTTCACTATTCATCCCTCTCTCTTCCAGTTCACTGACAAACACAACGTTCCACAAAAAGACATGTAAGGATCTCAAGGCAGAATCTCTTGACTCTCCCAGGAACACAGTGTAACGTGCTTTGCATTTGGCCATGAAAGACCAAAGGATTTACTGCAGCGAAGATTACATCAGAGTGGAGACCCAGCTATTGACTGACCTAACACTATCACCTTTTTTTAGTTAGTGCACTGGTGGTGTGGCTTTAGGGATGGCAATGACGGCTGGTCTTTCTGTTGATCGGCCAGTTGATCGGCTGGTTGGTCCACCACTTTAGTGACTACTAATTGAAATATCCCAAAAACTATCAGATTGATCCTGATTTCTTTTCCAATACAACCATGAGTTCGTCAATATTGGTTTTGAGTGAAATTAGGTATGGGTATTCAAGGTCCCTAGAGGATGAATTCTAATGACTGTTGTGATTGTCTGAGTTTTCCTCTCGCACCACCATCAGGCGAAATTATTTATTTGTTCAGTAAAATACCTTGGCATCGACTGGATTAATTGGCACTAAATTGGGCAGACACATTCATGATTCCAAAACTATGTATCCTAGTCACTAGCTCCATCAGCTGGTTGACATTTTTTGGTTCAGAGTGAAATGTCTTATCAACAACTAATCAATTGCCATGAAATCTGTTACACACATTCATGGCATGCACAGGATGTATTATGTATCATCTTCTGGCTTTTCATGTGACACCATCATCAGGGGAAAATACCAGGCCAAATACATTTGTTTATGATCAAATACCTGCAAAACTCCCATCATTCCCATCAGCCTTACTTGTACTTTGTGGTCAGTGCTAATAAGCCAATGTCAGCATGATAACGTGCCAAATTAAAATGGT
This sequence comes from Sander vitreus, assembly GCF_031162955.1. Lineage (NCBI taxonomy): Eukaryota > Metazoa > Chordata > Actinopteri > Perciformes > Percidae > Sander > Sander vitreus. Next base: position 14,101,422 of record NC_135877.1, read on the forward strand.
GATAGACATTTATTGATCCTTTCGGAAATTCATCATGCATCATACAGCTCATCAGATAGACAGACATACAACAGACCATAGACAACAGACAACAACAGGACCACTAAACCCTCCCTCCCCCCCCCCTGCACAACAACAATACACAACATCAAATATCTCTACATTATAAAATAGTAAAGTGCAGTATCATTAGCACCAGTGGGCCATCAATAGTAAGGTGCCACAACATCAGTGACATTTTAATATTATACCAAAGTGCAGTATTATCACACGGAAAGGATCAAGTTATTTTCCATAACTTATTCAGTAGTGTTGGTGGTAGAAATAAATAATTTGCGAGCCCAGTTGGTTTGTAAGGACGGATCTTGCTGGCTATGTTAACTATCCTGTGTAATTTATTTTTGTTTGTCACAAGACAAATACCAGGCAATGGAGCAGAAAGTTAAAATACTCTCAAGAAAAGAGTGATAGAAAAGGACCATCATGTCTTTTTCAACTCTGAACTGTCTCAGCTTCCGCATAAAATACAGTCGCTGCAGACCCTTATCATAGTAAACATTAGCCGATCTGCTAATGGTCTACATCGTAATGTTAACATTTTCATTGTAAAACATGTAAGCATGCTGATGTTAGCATTTGTCCTATTTGAGGCTCTCTTCACTCTGAATCATATTATTTTCCCACTAACTGTATGTGAGTTTCTGTTTATGTTGCATCACTTCTTCACTGTGGATTTCATAATATTTGGTGAGATTTTAGCTGATTCTGCAGTTGCATTAATGCACAAATGTGTCAGCCAAACAGCTAAAATTACAAATGTCCTGTGTAAGAAAAAACATCTTTCCTAAGGTTGTACTGTGAAATTAGTCGCTGCAGCACAATATGAAAGCACTGTGGGGTGTCAGTCAGGTGTGAAGTGAAGACAGCACAGCGCCGCCCCTTTATCTCTAACACCAACCTACTCATCTGGCCTCTCCCAGCAGTGTGCCCACTCATGGGGAGGAGGTGACAGCTGAAAACAGGAGGATGCAATGCCAGAGAGGCAGTGACACGAGGCCGGCACCATGCCAACTATTCAGTGCCCACTTAGGTCCTCTAAAGTGGGTTTTAACGGGTGGTCCGTCATTAACACACATACAAAAAAAAATACAAGATGGTGCTAAATCAAGCTTTTTCAGCCTTAAAAGTAAGCACATTAATTCATTATTTAACATTGTGGAGTGGTAGTTTTAGTGAGTGTTCAAACCAAAATCAGGCTATGTTGGTTGGGGTGTGCGGTTTCAGGTATTGGTGAGACATGGAATATAATCAAGGAAGTCAAGTTTGACCAAGTGATTCATGAATTTGAAGGGTTATCATACTAGTCTATATCCACAACGTTCTACTTCTAATTCAGATTGAGGATATCAGACTAGGGCATTAGTTCTTAATAACTGAAGTGTTAGAGAAGTGGAAATTTGAATTGGTTTGTTCGTGGCACTGGACAAAAAGTCAGGTGATCACCAAAGTCATTAAGGTTCGTCCTCTGATGATCACGAAAGTGTCTGTACCAATTTTCTTTGCAATCCGTTAGAGATATTTGACTCACGCATCGGACTGACAAACTGACCAAAGCTTTGTCATCCTCAGAGCTCTGCTGCTCGTGTGGCTAGAAACATAACAGCTATTATCGGAAAAAATGTAAACGATCTGTCACAACACACCCTGTACATACTGTATCATTGTATACATAGAAATAGAAAATTGGAAAAAGACTGTTGGTGGCATCAATATTCTCTGAGACATCCGTCAAAAGGCCTGGTTGATTGATTGAGCTCTTTTCCAACCTTTTGTCAGCTCTTATAAGTGACCCACAGGTGTATTGGGATGGGATGAATAAATCAGGTTGACACATAATGTAGAGCATTTATACATGTGTTCTATTAATAGACCCCTGCGCTAAATGTGTGGTGCGTACAAATTATTATGCAACAATGACGCCCCAAGAAAGAACATGCCATGCAAGTTGTGAATAAACGTTCATTTTCATAGCCTTAACTTGCCGAATGGGTTAACCACTGGGGTGAATGTAAGTACATGACTGCATCTTAACACTCATCGCAGAAGCTGGGATGCCTTAGACTCTTCAAACCATAAAAGTCATTTTGTTAGAGTAAAAAAAAGAGCCATTTGATGTTTATCAAAAGGAGTACAGAGGAGCTTGGGGTTAAGGGAGCTGTAGGGGGAAGGTCAAAAATAACCAGTGAAGAAGGGAGGGTGCTATGGGTAAAGTTATTTCCTTTTCCTGAAGCCATTGCCAAATATGGTCATGGAGCTAGGAATAGGTATTTTCTTCTGCTCTTTGCAGAGATTGTGCCATCAGTCGTTTGGGTGGAGGTGCATTACAAACATACTGTATTTGCAGACCTAGAGAGAGTTCTTTTCACCCTGGGCAAATTGCTACTAGAGAGTGGGGTCTAAATCGCCCATCATGCACTGTGGCTCCCAACATGAGACTGACCACGTCTCCATTTGGCATTACTGCTTCCTACCCAGGGTGCACGGCAGCACAGAAGAAGAGGAGGGCTCAGAGAAAGGTGTCAGTAGGAGATGGTGGGTGGAGGCAATATTTACTGGTATTTGGTAGTGAAGAGGATGTACATCAAAACAGGGAGTAAAAACTGCAAAAACAGCATACACACACGTGAGCTAACCCTCCTGACCTTTGTCCCTAGTGACAGTTCCATAAGGACTCGCGACAGGCTATGTGTGCATGTGTGTTTGTGTGACGTAACGTAAGCCCTCGCTATGCCCAGATTCTGCACAGCTGGGCTTCTCAGTATTCCAGATTACAATACGTCACCACTTCGCTCTCAGCCCTCCCTTTTGCCCAGAACAAGCTCTAGTACACTCACATCTACTTTCAACACAAGCACAAACCAACTCCAGTGATGTCATTAAATTTGCCTCTGTCTTTGCCTCTCCATCTGCCTCCCTACCTCTGTTTCTCTATCATGCATACATATTTGTTTACCCTTGCTCCTGTCAGTTAGGCTCTGCATATTTATCTCCCTTCATCTCTTTTTATTTTATTTCTGAATCTTTTTTGTGTGTGAAAATCCTCCCTGACTGTCCCTCTTTCTGTCTTTTTCTCTTTAAGTCTGCATTCACACAGCCTGTGTGAATGCAAAACAAAGATGGTGCGGCAAAACAAAGGTCTTTCCATTCATTTTGAATAGGGGGTCATGCGGTTAGGCTGCGGCGGGGGGAGAAGAGACGAAAAGTTGAGACTGACTTTTGGAGAAACGCAATCTCGCGTCACGCTGCGGTGGCCAATCATGTAACCGGCGATCAGACTTGTCAGTCGGGTTTGAGGCGGTGTGAGAGTCCGGTACAGTAAACAGGAAACATCACTGCCTCTATTGATGCCACAAAAGTTTTTAAAACAAGATACACAAGCACTGCCTGCACATTTAGTAACAGCTAAATGTTTGCCAAACACCAAAGCACAGTCGATCTGTCTCTATCTTGTCTCTTTTCTTTCTCTCTTTCTGCGGGGAATGAAGCTGCCTTCAAGCTCGTGCTACATTGGGGGTTTAAAGAACACAACAGGACGTCACACAAATGGGCCGTTTCAGTGACACTCCCACACCACCGCACAATTCTGTGGAAACTCGCCAGATTGCTTTTTTTGGTCTGAACACAACTTAACCCACACAGCTTGTGTCAGGGTTTGCCAGAACATTGCAAAGCACTGGCCAGATGTCAAGCCTTTGTGTGATTTGTACCAAAACATATCCTCAGAAGGAAAAAATACTTAAAATCCAGTTCAAGCTTTTCTTCATCTAGGTATCCTACGTCTGCAACACATTTGCTAACAGGAATTTTCCAAAATAAAACAATGACAAACCGTTTTTTTCCCCATCAACATAGAGTGCAGCATTTACTTTTCAGTCTAAGGTGTACTGATGCTTAAGTGCGCAGGAGTAAGTTATTTGGTTGTTGGTAAAAATTTGTGCTTTTTCAGGCCAATTAGTATCCTGCATATGAGTCTAAGATTAACTTTAGTATATTGGACTGTCTACTAGGGATGTACACAAATATGAATACATGTTTGGGATATGAACAGATAATGGCTCTAACAACTACGAACAGCATCAGGAATGTTCAGTAATATTTAGTTTTGACCTGATTTGTTGTGCAGTGCAGGATAAAGCCAGACTGATGTTGCATAGAGGTTATTTTATTTTACTCTTGATCCGATTAAAGCCTTGCACCTTCAAGACTTGACAGTGGACGAGAAATTGACAAGCTGAATTTAGGGACCGACTCAAAATTGCATGCAACAAGAGAGTTTTTCAGATTTGTGTCAATAGCTCCCTAGTTTCTTTTTGCATAGACACTTTAAGCTAAAGTATTTTCATCTGGACCAATTATATACACAACCTCTGGTTTTGATGAAGGGTGCTGCTTGTCACATGATCCTTGTTTCTTCTTGAGGGTTAGTATATTATTCTTTCAACATCTAAAATAGACTTGTTTTTCTGTAAATTATAGCACAAAAGTGGCATTAAGGTTAAACCTTCGCTCTCTCTGAATCTGTAGGGGTTTATTTAATCAAGAAACGTACATGCTTTTAAGTGGAGAAAACTGCATGTTTGAACTGAATCACAGAAATAACACCATCCAATTACATACACCTTTTTTTCATTCACGCTTTCTCTCTTCTCTTTCTATTTTTCTCCCACAGCAATGTCCATGTGTCTAAGAGAGAGCATTTTGCTGGACACATCTATTTTCTACAAGATTAGGCCAATTTCTTTTTTAGGCCAATAATCCAGCTATCATGCTGTCTCTCTTGCTCTTAGCAAAGCTTTCCGTTTGCCTACAAGGTCATTGTCTACTGCATGTACCCTGTTGTTAAAGAATGTATACACTGGAGGATAGGGGGCAGAGGATAAGAGAGAGAAGATGCAGGGAGGTGAGAAAAGACGAGGAAGAGAAAGAGAGGTGATGAACGAGAGCAAAGATGGTGGAGGAATGTGTGGGGGGGACACAGATAGGAAACAGAAACTGACAGAAGCAAACACAAACACACACAAGTAGACTTGTTGGCTAAGCTGTGCACCATGCCAGGCAATGGGATGATAGTAGACTGCAGGGGTTTGAGATATTTGGCCGGTCTGATCCCTTTAGAGCAGGGGGGGGGGGAGAGAGAGAGAGAGAGAGAGAGAGAGAGAGCACACTCATGTGTCACTCAATCATTGTATGGCATATTACAGTGCAAACATACAAGATAGGCAGAGAAACACACACATAAACCCACAATAAGTCCTACACCATCAGACACTCTAGGATTATACTCCCCTCACTCACTCCCTCTTTCTCACACGCACGCACACACACACACAGCAGAGATTACAGAGCCACCACAGCTCTACTAGCTTCTAATGGTTTTTGAGGCATTATGAGAATCATGAGTATTAAACCATGATGTCATCTCTTTAGTATATCAGAGTATATGCAATACACACATGCGCACATAGACATGAGTTAACACTGACATGCTTCTTGCCATAAAACTTAATTGATCCTATTAGTGTGTGGATGTGTATTTCTGTCCCTGTATTTGGTTGTGCTTCCATAGAAGTTGCAACTGTTGATCAAAAATATGTTTCTGCAGTTAACTACCTTCTGCAGTTGTACTATCTGATCCCACTTGTAAGCTTCATCCTGTATACTCATATTCTTATCTGAAGAGACGCCTAATGTTTGGCATTCATGCTACACAAACAGCAGCATGTACACAGTGGTCCAGGTTAAATACCACAAGTCAACAGAAGCACCCACTGAAACAGACAGCATGGTGGTTCCACTGAACGATATGTCCGATTGATTTAGAGAGAGACTGCAGCACAAACATGCATGCTCTGTTTTCAGCTGCACTGTGCTTCGCTTTCACACAGCTCCACGCATTCACACCTGGGTGCTGCGCACAATCACAGTCTACTGTACAATAAAGTACTATATATGTATGCATGTATGCAAGTATGTAAGTATCTATCTATCTATCTATCTATCTATCTATCTATCTATCTCAGCTGCTCCACTGAAACAGCTGGGATGTTGGAACAACCTACGAAACATTGCAAACCTAAAGTCAAAACATCAACTGTCATTCAAATTCTAGATTACTTTCATGACCAGCACTTTAGCATTATGCAGCTCAGCTCTGCTTTGAACATAAGGACATGTTTTTGAAGTTGAAGTGTACTCAATGACATTTTAATGCTTTGATGTGTTCATGTTGTGGAGTGACCGATTGTACATGCAATACTGTAGATATGGTTACATTCATGCATAAGCATACATAGGTGCACACATTGAATTTAACCAAAACATTATACTGTTAAGCGCACACACCTGCATGTATTAGAGCAGCATTTTCAGGGTCAAACTCTGTGAATAGGTTCCACTACTTCAATATAACAAGGAATAAAAAAGCAAAAACAAAACCTGTAGTTGAATTGCTGCTTCTACATACATTTCCCTTAAAATTTAAAGTAAAGGTATTCTAACAAACAGGAAGTTTTCCCATCCCCTCTCATCCTACTCAAATCATCTCCTGGGCCTAGTTGCTAACATTGCCTTAGACATACTCACCACCTATCCATAAATACTGCGAGGGAAAATGATATCACAACAACGAGCCGTGGCCGGAGTGACTGTAGGGAAGCTTACATCATTACCTGTCTCAGTGCCATGGCTCATCATGCTGTGCTTGTAGGGGCGGCACAAGTGTTAACATGTTGCCACGAAGCGGTATCGCTGTCGAAACGTACGGGGCGGTGAGCCTGTCATGCCCTGACACAGGCGAGCAGCTAAACTCTAAGTGCTGAGTGACTGGAATGCCAAGATCAAGAAAGCCCCCCAATTAGGGAAGGAAGTGGAGATTCTACCAGGAACCAAGTGTTTTTGTGTTTGTGTGTGATTGAGAGAGAGAGAGAGAGAGAGAGAGAGAGAGAGAGAGAGAGAGAGAGAGAGAGCGAGAGAGAGAGAGTTGGGAGACTCAGTGGGAGTTCAAGAGCTAATTTTTCAGCCAGAGAGGTAACCAGTGAGCAAATTCATGTGCAGCCAAGACAACTAGAAGGATAATACAGCGAAGTTCAATCTGTATATCTTCTACAATAATAAAGCACTTTCCCTGCATAAACAAACACCACTACAGCATATCGACACACACCCACTTGCTACCCCTCCAACAAGCACACATGCATACTAACCCCGTCCCCTGGGGCAAAGCCGGCCACGCCATTATTCTGGACTACCAGAGAGCAGCTTTTTAGAACGTTTCAGCCTCGCCACTATTGTGTCGGTCAGTCAACCACTTTGGTCCAGACTGAAATATCTCAACAACTGTAGAATGGACTGACACAACATTTTGTATAGACATTCCTGTTACCCAGATGATGTATCCCAATAACATAGGTGATCCCCTGACTTTTCCTCTAGCGCCCCCATGAAATTCATAATTGTCGTTTTGAGTATAATGTCTCGACAACTATTGGATGGATTGCCATGACATTTCCCTCAGAATACATGTGTTATCACTTCCGTGATCCCTCAACCTTTCATCTAGTACCATCATCAGGTCAAAATTTTAATCTGTCCAATACTTACACATCTAATGGCATTCCCATCAGCCTCAAGATGCTAAACCAAGATGGTGAAGGTGATAAATATATATAATTATACCTGCTAAACATCAGCATGTTAGCATTATCATTGTACGCATGTTAGCATGCTCAGTTAGCATTTAGTTCAAAGCCTGACTGTACAGCGCTATAGAGCTGCTTGCATGGCTGTAGGATCTTAGTAATGTTTTATCCAGGATTTGTTTGGCTAAGCAGAAACACATTGCTTCACACATGCAGTACATGTTACATTACATACTGAATTGTATAAAATTGCTTTATAGTCTCTCACACAAGAGTCAAAGAGGGCACTTTGATCAAACTTCTACTGATGCAAAGTGGATCTCCTGCAACGTTAAATGAGGTTTGGAAAGTTAAATGAGTTCCTGGTGTTCAGTCACATATTAAGACTCAGCTTCTCCCTTGCCTCACATACAGAAGGCATCATCATCCTGCTATGAGTCAACAGCAATTGGGGCAGAGGGCTATTATGCACATTGTTAACTAGGTCAGCCGAGGACATACTGTAGCTGCCTAGTCAATTCACCATAGAATTATTTCCATACTGATTGGGGTTAACGTTTTGCAGACTCAAACACTCTCTCGCAGATTAAAACTTAACCAACACTAACTTGCGGCAGCAGGGAAATCTTTTGCTTATTGTAGATTTGTAATGCTTCATCAATTATGAAGATTAAAGCTTGAGCTTTTAAAGGCTTATCGACATACTGTATTAGCACAACAAGGTTATTTAGTTCTTAGGCTTAACTCATATCCCATCCCTCCACGGCGTTCATCGAAGTTCAAAGGGCCCATAGAGCGAGCCTCTTCAATAAACCAACTCCAGATAGATGTCTCAGCCATAACCAGGGGCTTGAGAGAGAGTGGACAAGGTCAAATATCTGCAGTCAATTTAGTGAGCACACACACACACACACACACACACACACGCACGCACGCACACGCACACACACACACACACACACACACACACTTAGTCAGGCTTCTTCTCTTCTCCTTTACAGCCATTTTTTCATCTTTAAGAACATTTTTCCATCTACACTACACTCAAAAATGGAACAAAGCGAACAGTAATTAAATTGGATTTAAAGCTACATTGTGTAAGAATTTCTCCCATCTAGCGGTGAAATTGTATATGACAACCAACTGAATATTACTTTCTAGCCCCTCCCATTCCGAGCACATTTTAACTCCTACGGTGGCCATATTATTACAAGAAGTACGACTTTGTCCGTGAGTGTTCCTTCCAGTGTAATAATAGTTTTACGTTATTTTGGTACTATTTCATTGATAACATCAGCTATCAGGTTCCCAAACATATGCAAGCTAATGTTAGTAAAGTATCAGTGCTATCGTTATTCTGTATATTGTACGAGATTAATAGTGTAAGGCAATGTTTACAGCGTAGGAGAGAAGCAACAGAGGTTTGTGTTTTTAATATATTTCTCTGAGCAGTATGAACAATCATGTCAATGTCAACATGTCAACTTAGTATCTCCATCGTTTACACACAGCTGTTCTAGCTGTAGCTAGTCCTTTTTCATCATTGACGCGAGGAAAAGTATCCTAGACGTCGTTCTAGCGTTATGCACAACCATGCTATAGTTAGTCAAGCAACTATAAAACTTACATTACACAAATAGGCAGAATTACCTTTTGAGAAGAAAGCAGGCAACTTCTGGCTTCCCTTTTTAAAATCCTTGCTCCTTATGAGCTCTTTCCATCTTTGAAAAGCCACTCCAATATTAACTTTGGTCTTTTTGCTTTGCCGTTTTAATTCTCTTTTTAACTTCCTTGGCGACTCCGTTATCTTCTCCCCCTTCCTGGCATTCCTCACGGTGCCACTGAGTTTAAAAGCGCGAAAGGCGGAGGTATGTTCCTCTTTGGCTAATGTATTTTAAAGATGAAGGCGCAACATGGCGGCCGTAATTCGAGCGAGTCGCTCGAATGTTTTCTGAATGATTCTGAATGGCAGATTCTACGCGTACAAAAATACTTTGATTAGTTGGTGGAAGTAATTACACATGAATGAGCACATATTTGTGAAAGAACAAAGGGTTTTTTGCTAAGAATCAGAGATGGGGACTCGAGTCTGAGACTCGGACTCGAGTCGCACTTAAGTCGCACAAACAGCTGACTTCAGACTTGACTCGGACTCGACCCAAAAGACTTCAGACTTGACTCGGACTCGAGCTCCGAGACTCGTCAACAACCTGTTTTCATGCAATTATTGCTTTTTAAATCAAAATGTATTCATGTATTTCTATTTTCTTTTATTGGCGCATATACGGGGAAAGAGCTGTATGTCCCCTGCCCTTTGCCATAATGTGCAACGTAACGCATGCGTCTATGTGCGCGCACTCACATATCAAAAAATGCATTGCCGATGGCGACACCAAATCCTCCTGGAGTTGTGCCTTTTCTCATGAGTTTTGCTTTCAATAACTTGGTAAACAGTGGTAGTAAGCGAACAGCTACATGCAAAGTGTGTGGCACCAAGATAAATGATGCCGGATCAACAACGTCGGACTTCATCATGCATCTCAAAAACGCACCTAAATAGGTCAGTCACTTACACACTAATGTGAAAAGAGACATTACATTTAGCATATATCGTCACAGGTAACAAGCTAACCATCGCAAAGTGTTGTGCTAATGCTGGGAACAGGCAAATTGTATCTTATAGTTAGTGGTCGCTGAGGCTAAGACATCCATGGCGCACAGGAGGCGGGACGTACGGATCCATCTCCCCAGGAACAAACGCTGTGTCGGGTGGGCAAACTCATGTGATGCGTAATTGATCCTGTGGATGATTTGTAGGCTATTAAGTGAACAAGGTGTACCTGGTCCACCAAACAATGGGCCGTCTTGACTGTCTTAATTCTGCACATATTTCTGTTACTGTAGTCCTATTTACTATTTCATTATTTCATCCATGCGTGGCGCAGCGGATCCGTGCGCACTGTTACCTGCCGTGGAGACGCTGGCCTCACTAACCGCTCCTCCTCTGAGTCGGGTCTCCCTCGCGCTGGACTCTGTTTCACTGAGCCTACTAACACTTAGAAAATAAATGGCATTACATCAGTGAGTTCATACTGCTTATTGTGCGTAATTTGGACTGACACTGAGATGCATGTTGTTCTGTAACTGGTGTGGCGCTGCCACTTTTCGCTTGATTTCCACTTCGACATTAGACATTTTTTTGAGTGAAAGAGACGTTACATTTAGCATATATAATCACAGGTAACAAGCTAACCATCACAAAGTGTTGTGCTAATGCTGGGAACATGCAAATGGTATCTTTATAGTTGTATCCATATGATGTGACAGACTTAGGTTAATATTTCACCAGGTCCGAGGTCTAGAGGGATGTGTTAAGTAGCCTAGACCCCATAAAGTTATCCTACAACTGATTTTGATACTGTACTGTATGGATGGTAGCTACAGGACATGTTTTGAATTCATAAGATTTAACAATACAGTGTTAGGGACAGATCAGATGGCCAGAGACTTGAGACTTGACTTGGACTTGTGGTAAAAGACTTGAGACTTGACTTGAACTTGCCCCTCAAAGACTTGAGACTTGACTTGGACTCGAGCTCAAAGACTTGAGACTTGACTTGGACTTGCAAAAAATGACTTGTGAACATCTCTGCTAAGAATCAACTAAAAAATGACACAATGGAGTTTTAATGTAAGATATTTAATGGTGAACTGCTGGGAATTCCGGTGACATATTCCACAGAGAGCAAAAAATGAACCCTGTACCCTCTCTGAAAGAGAACAAACTTTGCCCTAAGCTACAGTCACTGCGCTGCCACCTTTGGTCTTTCAGGCTTTAAAAGCACACGATGGGCCAAACAGGTTGGAACAGTGTTATACTTAGTTGACAATTTCCCTGCCCCTTGGTGAAGGGTTGATGGTGCAATTTGGAAAGGTAATGTGTGTTTATTGCAAGGGAAGGAAGGAAACAATTGAATACGTGGGATATATGATGAGTGAAAGGGATATGATTAGGGAGATTTAAATCTCTCTCGGCCAGAGTCCAAGAATGAATTACTTTGCCATTGTAAAACAATAAAAAAGAGGCAGTATTGATTAGGACATGGTCAGAGAAGCCAGGGAATGCTGTTGCTGTTTTTGTAGCAAAGTCATGGCACAAAAACAAATTGGTTAGGTTTATAGAAAGATTGTGGTTAGTTAGGGGACCTTTGCATTATTGTTATAATAATAACTAGAAGGGCACTTTGAGAACCTCCGCCAAGGCATGCCCTATCTCACAATGTTAATGCAGTGGGAATTTTCTCGGTCAGCAAATCATTTTACCGATTATTCTGACACCACATGAATGCAGTGCCCTATCTCGCAATGTTAACGTGAAAGAATTATTTGTGCATCGCCCCGTGATTCGGATCTGCTACACCATGCTACACCCTTCCACCAAGTTTCATGAAAATCGGGCCAGTAGACAAATAAACTAACAAACAATGTTGATTGATGAAACAAACCGTGTCAGACTTAAATACATCTGACTTTATGTTGACCCATCCATCCCGACCTCCTCCCTCTGGGTACTTTGTCACTCTTATGAGAACGTCACGCTACTTCCTGCTTTGCTCACAGTGAACAAGTGTGTCATATTTACTACGAAGGCTTTTACACTTGGTTTTTGGTCATTTGCTGAAACGACTGATGCCCTAGTTTTATTTGGGAGGACAGTCTACAGCAGACAATACAAAGTCATGGTCAACCCTGCGTTAATATTGAACACAACATCAGCATGTTTGCTGATGAGCTTAACATTAATGTTTAAGCTGCTGCTGTGAGATAAATTATTTCACAAAGCAGCTCTGATACACGCTGCCCTCCACGGTTTTCCATAACAGGGACACAGCAGGTAATCAATTGTGCCCTCTATAGTATCCTTTATGTCAAACTGAGGAAGTACAAATTATGAAATTGCTATTGAGAACAGATTACTTTGCCAAGTACAGTTTGGACAGGTTTTCAGCAAGACCTTGAACTCAATCATCACGGTTGAGCGAAGAAGGGAAGTTAATTCCAGTCGAGGCCCAAGTGGTAAAGCCTGGTGAAGGATTCACAATGAGCTACAAATTGTTTGCTCAGGTTTGTGGCCTTAGACCTTGGATTCTGCTGCAATAAGGAACATTTTTCAAATTCAGGCCAGCGATTTTGTAGATTTCTTCTGACAAAGCTCTACTTGCCTGTTAGTGTGGCTGTTGGTAGAAGGAAAAGAAAGAAAAAACAACTAGAAATAGATTTGTATTCAGATGAACATCTGGGCTCAGAGGCTTTATTACCAATCCGCAAGGTCCCTCCAGATTTTATTTTGCTACTCTCTCTCCCCTGCTCTCCCTGATGTGCCTCTATCCTCTCTCTCCACTATTATTTTACTGCCCTCCTGTATTAGAGCCACTGCTTCTGTTGTGCCCTCAAGCACAGTCACAAATTGACATGCTGAATTCTCAACTGGGACATTAAACCCCAGGGATCAAGCGTACAGAGAAAGCTCTTTTATATCCTTTCCCTTTGGAAATTGTTTATGTTCATCACGTGGTGCACTAGGTGGATTTCAGCACAAAGGACGAATGTCCCGCATCTCAAATCTGCTATTAGGCTACAAGAAAGAAGGAAAAAAAAACTTTACCTCCTGAGACCAAAGGACAGATGAGGACAACTGGGGTTTTATGAAAAGCACTACTTCAAGACACTTATTCCGTCTTTGTGCTATTGCTTAGTATGCAATGACAAAGAAAAAAAAACCAACCACAAGTGTGATCACTTACAAATTGAAGAGAGATTACCAATTTAAGACGGTAGATGTACACTTCCCTTTTAACTAGTAGTTATATTGCTATCATCACGCTCCTCCTAGAGCCTAGCTCGGGCCCAAAAAATCAAGCCCGACCCTACCCGAGCCCGTGCACGTTGTGTCCGAGCCCAGCCCGACACATTAACTGTAATTATGAGTCCGAGCCCGACTTAAACCCGAAAATGTTTTAATACGTGGGCCATTATAACTGACGTTCTCAACTACAATTCTGAGTTGTTTGAACTACAGAAATCTGTTTAGAATTATCTTAATGAATAATGCAACAAGGACGAAGCATGTAAACTGCGCTGTTTGTTTATTCAGAATGGAATGGATAGCAAATGGATCCGAATGAAGAAACGTAAAAAAAAAACTCGACCCTAGCTCCCTCAGCCGAATAGTGTGGGTAACAGATAAAGGCAGCAACATAATCAAAGACCTGGAACCATATAGGAGACTTTCTTGTCTCTATCACCTAATTAATACTGTCCTTCGGCACGGTCTGCATGCTGATGCACTGGCCGACAACAGTGCTGCAGATGGGGGAGACACGATGTAGCACAGTTTACCTCACACTCAAGTCAGTGCAGGACATATAGCCTACCCAGAGCTACGGGAGAAGCTGGAGAGGCATAGCTTTCTCCCCACTGAATTAGGCTAATAAAGTAATGATTAAAAAAACACAAATGCTTAATCAAGGGCCTGGCCTGGCCTGGCTCCGGCAGAGAATCTAAACTCTAGGTCCTCCTCACATCACCGTCGCTCACCTGCCTGCCACTTTATTACTGCTGCCTGTACTACATTATTTATATGCTTTTGAGGGTGATGATTTATCTATTATTTAGGTGGAGGAGGACAGCTGGGACACAGAGGAAAACAATGTCCTCTCAATTGTAAAAATGTGTCAGTTTGATGCCTCAATTCAGTACTGGATGATGGATGCAGGAATGCACTCGGATTAAAATGCTACAATGGGGGCTCTTCATCCTAAAAATAAAAGGTGTATGAATCATACCTACTGACCAACAGACATAGGAGGTGGAAGTAAAGTAGCATTTGTTTTACACTCTTACACACAGACTTGTACCTTTCTGAAAGGTACGACTAGTACACATTAATACGATATGTACATTCTCTTAAACCTACACCTACACACACTTTCCTTGTCTTTTCAGGTCAGCTCAGTAGAGAACACTCTACGATAATGAGGTGCTCCACTTTCATGACAGATGGAAAATGTGCAGCATGCCACGCTCTGCCTCCCCTTCCCTTCTCCACTCCACTTCATCCTACTTGCACGGCACAGCATCGTATCAAATGATCGGGACAAGCCAACGAAAGTAAGAGCCGCCAGGAGTTGATGTTGTGGAAAAACCTCCTCAACCTCCTCATCAATATTGCAGACTTACCTGGTGAAAACTAACACCGGCCAACATATTCCATCATGTCACAGAGAGAGGATCAGATGCCTTGGCTTGACATGCCAACATTGTTACCTGTACAAATAATGACGCAAAGCTTGCATCACTATTTATAGCTTTTTCCAAAGAAGGAGAAGAAGTTTGGAGGGAATGGAAAGCAGAGGATGTTCAAGAGTCCAATTATCAACAAGTAGGTCACGTTTGTCCTCGGCTCAAAGGCAGCAGAAATGTGAACACAAGCTCCTCCCGGTGCAAGATTGACTCAGAATGGCCAGATCTTCAGGTGTACCCCAAAGTGGTATGAATGATGTTTGTCACAGATGATAAATGGCATACATATTAAGAGCAGTGAAGAGATTTGCAGGAAAGTGACATATTTAAAAGAATTAAGACTTAAGAGGAAAACTCCTTATTGCATAAAACCCCTAAGGAAAAAATACAGATGCATGCATTTTGACAATTTTAACGTTGAGCACAGCAACAAAATGTTAAATCTGAGTGGTGCACAATGGATGAAGTAGCGCTACCGCAATGTTTGGTGTCATCGCTGTCTAATAGGAATGGCTCAAGTCGGCACAAAGCAATTCATGTGTAAGGAGATTTTAACCCCTAAGCTTCTTGTTTTAGGGTAATACTGAACGGATAATGTCCCATTTTTGTAAAGGATTTTATTTTGTGAAGGAACAGTGCACAGGATAAATACAAATTAAGCGGCTGCTGGATTTCTGCTTGGACTTTTAAGCCCTATCGTTTTAAGTCCCTTATCACCACCTGTACTAGTTCTGCTGCCTTATCAAACAACAGTAACCTGACACAGTGGGTCAAAAACACACACACAATCACTATTTTCTGTTATAAGGCTGCTCCTCTGAGCGCTAGTAACTGACGCTTATGTTATTGGTCAGTGGGAGAGTGTTGTCATCACTGCAGACCGAGTGCATTTGTGCGTGTGTGTGTCTGCGCATGTGTGTAACACGGTCTGGCTGAGGTCAGGGTTGGTGCACATTTAATCTGCTTGGTTTCCAGGCCACTCCAAGGACTTTGACACATTACTTCTGTATCTATCATTCACAAGTGGTCTGAGACTTTCAAGTGTGTGTGTGTGTGTGTGTGTGTGTGTGTGTGTGTGTGTGTGTGTGTGTGAATTCTTTTTGCAACTATTATTAATGCTGTTGCATAATCAAGTCGTTTCTACCGCACACAAACTTACACTCACACAGACAAATTCTGAGCTCCCACTCCAGTTGCAAAACCTCTGAATTTTAGGGATAGAATGGCCTGGTTTCATAAGCAGTCTGCTGCCTACTGGCAGCTGTGCTGTCAGATGAGGTCATCACTTGGGGCAGGCTACAAGCATAGACAAGGCATAACACTGGACACATCAGTAAAAACCCACTGAGCGTGAATAAAAATGAGGGCCAGGGGCGACCATGGAGCTCTGGTGATCCTGTCCGGGGAGGTTGTCAGGCGTTTGCATTGTTTATGTTTTGAGTCGTGTTACCTGGTTGGTGGTGCAGCGATGCATTGAAGTACACTGGAAACAGAGGAGTTGAATGATGCTTGTGTGTCGGTGTGTGCGTCCATGCTGGTATTACTATCAGCTCAGTGCCAGGATGGGGTGAATGGCCTCAGTGCTATCTCTGGAGCACAGCTTGTTTACCCTAATGAACACAACTCCAACTCCACTCAAGCCAATTGCAAAGAGAGCATTTGCCTATTGACGCTGCTCCAAAGCTGAAAATAACAGGGGATATGAATAAACACGAGAACAATGCGGGTGCTCCTCATTTCAGTACAGCAAATTATTTCTGTGGATGCTTACAAGCCTGCTAACACAAACACCAATAATAACCAGACACTGATGGCTCTTTTTAATTCTCTGAGCCCCATTGTTGAACTTGTACAGAGTTAATGTTCTGCCTTTCTGAGAACTTCTTTGTGCTGGTGATCGGGGCATGTAGAGCTACAAAGTGCTGCCCTGTCAGCGGAACCATTTATTTTGACATCTGTACCTGGAAATTGTTTCAGCTCTTTCAATGAAAGTAAAGACTTAATTTAATGTCAATATTCAACGTGTCCCTGAAGAAGACTTCTGCTAATACTGCAGGGGAGCAGAGCACTCAAATCATTTCATCCAGTAGCTAAAGCTTCTTTAACAAACATGAATTTTTGACCAATAGGAAAATAGTTACTATGATGGGAGTAAATTGCCACTCCATCCAATAGTCGAGCACCTCAGTTGTTTACCCAAATCTCCGAAATCCCTCCGTGAATAGTTATTCAGCCAATGCGATGGCCGCTGCCGCGGTGCACAAGGACGAATGTCTGCCTGCTGGTCTATGGTGATGTTGTGCTGCATAAGGCTATGTCATTGCATGCGTGTGACCATTACATCATGGCTAGTCCCTGACCGGTCTGCACCACACACACAATCAAGTGAACTCCTGTCGACATCTCAGGAGCGCTGATCTGATCATGACTTTTGCAGTGAGGCGATTTCCCGCTGGCATCCTGCTGTGCGTGTGTGTGTGTGTGTGTCTTAATCCCTCTGTGTCTACTGTTTAGTGGAGGAAGTGACTACTGGGTGTGATGGATATGTGCACATGCTTGTCTGCCTTTTTAAAAGTGTTAGTGTGTGTCTTTAGGTAGAAATGTGTTCATCTTTCCTCTTATTTTGATGATTGTTTTCTATGTCACCTCTTTAACCTCTAGCCTCCCCAACCCCCTCCACTCTGCACCCCACCAAAGCTGCTTTGAGCTCTTTGCTCTGACGTCATCATAGTCATCATCAGTGGGCATGGGCTAGACCATTAGGTAAGTAACAGGGGGGAGATTACATGCAAATCAGCGCACTTTAGTCTGGTCTTGGCACAAGAGAGACTCTGAAAATCCACCTTAAAGTGGAAAAATGGTAATTCACAGCTAGGGGATCTTTGTTTCAAAGTCCTTGCTTAAACAGCTGATGCTTTAAGAAACTAAAAGTATACTAGAATCCCTTGGGTGCAGGAGGAATGCTTCAAAAATCACTGCGTCAGCAGAATACAACTGCCATTCTGACTCTGGCTCACTCTCCATCTTTTTGTTCTGAGTTGTTGTAAGTGAGAGGTCATGACCTGTGGATGTGTGCCGACATGTTTTAGAGTCAGACTCAGAGAACGAGAGATTAAAAAAAAGGGACAGAGAGTCAAGAACGAAAAGGGACAAAGTATGTACTGTAAGTGTATCTGTATGTGTGAGAGCGTGTTGATGCTCTCAGCTCTCAGCCTTGACTCCATGACACTTTGGCACAGCAGCTAAAGATGGACAGCAGAATTTTCCACCTGCTCTGAAACCCCATCTTTTGTTGGGCTGCTTATATGACTGAGGTGTCAAAGTGACCTGGACCGCTGCTTAAAGTTCACTGATGTGATATAACGCAGGCTCCTCCTGACTCCATTAACAGGGCTGCAATTTCACAAATGGTCTCTCAAGGCTTCTTAAGCCAATTGCGATATTTTAGGAACAAACTGAACAATAGACTGAGGTGTACTTTGCAAATATCATTCTCAGCATTTGTTTTAACTTAAATGTAGCTAACACTGTGGACACAGGTTAGTGAACAGGTAGTGAAAGCAGCATGTAGGCAGAGCAGTAGCAGCAGCTTAAGTCCGTGTCTACACAGAATGCGTTCAGGCAATGTATTGCATGTAGTTCACTCACATTTTGGCAGCACTCAAAGCCCAACACACAATTAGAGAGAAGAAAATAGACTTAAGCCCGTGGTTAAATTGTTTTCTCTGACTGGGACCTTTGTTGCATGTCAACCCCATTTATCGCTCTCCCTATGTTTCCTGCATATTCACTGTGATTGATTTATTAAAAGGCAAAAAATGCCCCCAAAATTGTTAAAAAAAGGGAAAAGAAAATGGCAATCACAAGTTCTCCGAGCCAAGGATGCTATATAACAACAGAAAAGCAAATCCTAATAAATGACTTAAAGGATCAATTCTTGCGACATATGTTAATGGCCTAATTAAATATTTGACTAATTGTTTCAATGCTAAAAACTATGCTGCAAAATTGAACTAATAAATAATAATAAACTAAGATTGTTTTAGTACTCAGAATAATCAGTTAATCATTTGTTTGGTTCAGTGGAGCAGACACCATACAATCAGGCAACTGAAGGAAACTGAAAAAGGAAATTGGAATTATTGAAATGACTAATTTATTTTGTGCAATAGCAATGTGCTAAAAAAAAGTGAAATTCAAAATCCTGAAATGGAAAAAAAGAAAAGCTTCAATCTAACTGTGAATTTGAAATATGTAATGGTAAATGATTTGCATTTAAAGTTTCTCTTCTTTTTTTTTATTTCCCTCCGTCCTTCCCTTCTTTTTGCGCTTGTTCCTTTCCATTTAGCATTCAACAATTTCGATTTGGCTTTTCAAGCTCTATGTAAAGTAGTGTAATGTGGAGTACTATAATACTATATGACAATATATATTCTAAAAAATATTAAATTGTTCTTTTAATTTCAATCCTGGCTAAAATCCTGAATGATAAACAGAAATATTTACTGACTGTTTTCTGTTGCTGCATGAAAAGCCCCACTTATTGGCCATCTTGTTAGGATAAAACTAATTGTTATAAAATGTTTGCAAATACCTTGAGCATCTGTAATATAGTACAAACATGACGTCAAATAAGCGCCATGAATGCAGGTGTTCACAAACTTTCACTTACACAGCAGCTGCTGAAGACCCAAACACACCACTGACAAGATGGCCATGTTTCACTCCCTCTTTCAGTCTTTTCGTTTCACCTCAAGAGATAGGAACCAATAAACAAGAGGCTCGAAGTTGCTAAGCACTGGACACACACATTCTTACAACGACAGAGCATATCACAAATAATCCACACTGCAAAATATTATTTGGGCTAATGTCTCCACATGGGTTGCCAAAAAGTGTGTATTCTGGAAAGCCAAACCAAACGGAAACTTTTTTACTAACAAGGAACTAAAAGCCTTAAATGAAAGGAGCACATACACTTCGACAAACAGGCCGCAGACAAATATATACACACACAGACCTTTGACACTGTAGCCTAAACATTAACACCTGCTTTATCAAAGGAAATGGAAACACACACACAAGCTAAACCAAGTGGACACGGACAGCATTTTTAGCTGGCTGAAATCCCCCATCTCCAGTTATTAGGACTACTTGTTGGTTGTCCAATACTGCCTGACATAATGTTGCAGTAATAGATCATGTGGATGGATGATTCACATTCCTGCTAGGATACCCTGGCATGATATCACTACAGCTGGGAAGCCCCACTCTGGAAGCCCCTAAACTTCCCCAGAACTTCCCCCAGCAACTTGACATTATCCCCCCATTCCAGTGTACTAAGCTGGCACTGGCTGTGGCTGGACAGTTAAAAATAGCCCCCCAAAATGCCATACTGGTCCTGATGACATATGTCTCCATGGAAACTCGAGATGACAGGTTGTTGGAGGCCAGAGGTCAAATCTTAAGAGAACCATGTGAGCGTAGGGACATGGACGAATACAGGAAGAGAGGGCAACTCAGAAAGGCAACTGTGCAACGATAATGAAAATCTGCCCTGGAGAGAGAGCGAAAGAGAGAGTGTGAGAGAGAGAGACAGAGAGAGAGAGAGAGAGAGAGAGAGAGAGAGATACTTCTCTCTTTCCCGTCTCTGCCCCCTACTATCCCTCAGAAATATAAACACCCCCTTTGCAATTGACCTAAAGTCATTATGTCATTAAGCCAGCAGGGGTTTTCAGCTGGACATGTTCCGATATATACAGTCCAAAACAGAAGCCATTCTCTCCTTTCCTCACTGGGTACAACAGGTCCTTGCCTTTCTTGGCACTTGGAAATGTATGGAATTTTGCTTAGGGTAGATGAAAGCCACAATCACTGTGTCATATCAAGTTAGCAATAGAGAGCTAAAGCTTTCTGTAACAATACGGGTTACTTGCAGCTGTCTTTTTAAAAGTAAAATGTATCCCTGTGGTTGACTATCAATTGTTTTTTGTTTTTTTTAAATGAACCACCCTGTCTGGAAAATGGAGTAAACAACATGACACACTGTTGAGCAAGGTCATGTTGTAAGCATGGATCCTTGGGAAATGTGCTATTCCAAATGTCAATGTGCTTTTGGTTTTCCTACTTCTGGAACACAACCTGGAGGTTCCGGTTTCACTTAAATTCTCTTGAATAGTGTGGAAAACCTGCCGTAGAAGAAATGAAACCCTAGACTGGGTAAACCCAGCATGATCTGCCAGCGATTTGATTTCGCCCTGCAGCTCAGGCTGAAAACTTGTACGTTTATCTATCCTGCTTCCGTTACAATTTTGCGGGGACCAATCACAAACTGGCTTATCCACCTGGCGCGCTATTGGCGGGTTTAACACGGTGTCGATAGAGAAGCAACCAAGCAGCTTCTTGTTTACGTTCAACATAGCGGCCACCGAAGCGCAGCAACCGCAGCAACCCGTTGATGCCGCTGTCGCTGCTACGTCACCCTGATCGTCGGTCTGATTGGTTGAAGGACTATCCCATTGCGAACAGAGTCATTTGAACTATTCCCGTTGATCACGCCTCTTGTGCAGTAGAAAATACAGAGCAGACTCCCCAGACTAATGTTCAATCTTAAAAGATTGAGCTTGGTCTGGTCATAGCCAGACTAGTAAAACCCTGCTAGTTCCCCATGTGACGGTAAAACCTAAAAGTGGAAGCGAGGAGGGGGGAATCACAGTACATGAAAGGTTAGGTGGAAGGGTGAGCTGAGGGGAAACCCTACGCTACAAATGTCTTTTTGTTTCACAGCTGTCCAACTGCTCACCCCTTACACTCTCCCACATACCTTCATCCTCCGACCGATGGCTATTTTGAGCTTGTGTGGGTGACCCCACTGCTGTTGTAAAAAAAAAAAAAAAAAAAGGAATCACATGTCTGAGTTGTGTAATTTCACCATAGACTCACGGTTTTCACACGGTTTCAGCCAGATACACACACAGACGTGTTCCATTCTTCACTACGGGGATGTTGATAAATACATCTGACAGCACGGTAAACAATCAAACTGTCAAACTATCAATTATAGTACTTGGATGGCGCTGAAGTTGACTGCTTCCATTCTTCTCCCTACTTTACTTTCTGTGTTGCCAAAAATAGGTCCATTTCTATGGCTTTCTGGAAGTATGTCAGTGCGCGTTTTTTTGTGGTGGGATTTTGTGTGCTTCTTTTTGTACTGTGTGTACCAAGAGTAAGAAAAGAGGGGAAGTAAGAGGTAGAGGGCTTTTTAGCACCCCATTTAAATGACTTTCTCTGGGCCCTCTACAGAGACCCTGCAGCAGTCACATATGTGCACAAATATAGCAACAAGTAGACAGACGTGGGGAGGACGACATTAGTGTATTCATAAGGGAAAAGCTAGAAGAAATTTGTTCGTACAGGCTTCTAACATTTTTTTTTTTATATCCATGCAATGGGAAATTGTGTTTTATTTTATGTTTGGTGGTCAGAATGAGATCAATGACAGTCCAGCGAGTTGTTCATTTGTCCAAGCTGGTGTAGCGAGGGTCTCCGCTGGCATCTGAGTAAATGAGAGAACTGTCATCTATTGAACAGCCTAACTGGAAAGAAGTCTTGTCTCTAACAAATTCTAAATGAAACTAGACTGGTTTTGTAATGCTAGCGGCCCACAGAATTTTTGCTTCCAGATGCGTATTGATTTTAACAATTTTAAATGTAATTACAGATGGGGGTGAGACAGCTGCAGAGCTCTCCCAAAAAATAGAATCAACATAATAAAATTGGTTAATGATGAAGTATGATTTATTGTATACCAACTGCAAAAACGATATAAGGATTGGTGTATAACAGTATGTACTGTACTGTAGTATGGCATTGGGAACACCTCGTGTTTCTCATGAAAATACCTCTTTGCCAGACGACCACTTGTAAAATACTTGTTCATCCTGTCCTGAGATTCAACCCAATGTATGGTTCTGGTTCCAAAATAAAGAGCTATGTTGACAAAGACTGCTGTCTCAAGACATGTTATTTGGGTTGAAAAACACTCATCTTCATCCTCGTCATTTCACAAATCCGACACTAACTCAAACCCCCCCATCCTCTTCCGGGCTCCAAAACTCTTATTAACCACTGTTCTGCATCTCTGAAGTCGTGCAGGAGTTGAAAAGAAGCTCAAACTGGGTCAAACAGGGTGCAAAATAACTCCTCAGTTAAAACTGATGAAAGTTTAGGTGGCAGGAGTTCACATATTAATACATCAAAGAAGATGGCTGTGAATAGAGTGAGGAGATTTTGAGGGAGTGAGTGGCCAGAGGTGTGAATGACTTGAGAGATCATAGGTCCTTTAACACTCTAGACCAGTTTCTACACACAATCATTCAGACACACATGCACACAAACTTGCCAGGATTGCGTGCACCAAAATAAATTTCTGTGCTGCGCTGCTAAAAAGAAACTTGACAAATGCACTCTCCATATATATGCAAATCTGTGACGATATAAATATCTACACACTGGATCACAGAAAAAGCATAGAGAATGAATATGCAGAATGCACACACCCATAACAACGCTTTATATTTATTCATGTGATCACGGGAGAACCTATATTGAGTTCTATTCATATATAATCTAAATGGAATGAATTAGGGCTTAGCCTGGGTAGATAGTAGCTATAGGAGATTCCCCAAAAGGCAATTTCACCAAGCCACAATAGCTCAAGTGAAAGCTGGGTAGGTAATGTCTTGCTGGTGTTGCAAAACTTTATGCCCTGGGCTATATGGTATGATTGCATAGGCCTGCATAATAAGAGATGTGCAGAGGATGCTGTAGACTGACCAGACTGTGATGCAGTGGAGGTGAAGTGTGTCTGTGTGGGTGTACCAAGATGTGTTTGCTTAATGAGTTGTGTTTGCCAAACTTAATGGCTTGTGTTTAGTAAAACTAATGGAGTGTGTACATGCCTATAACAGAGGGTTTAACATCTATCCATCTCCCTTTTAGTCTATTTCCTCGCTCTCCCATTGCCCGACTCCTTAGCCAACAATCAAGCAGGTCACGGCTGCTAAATAAAGCACCACACAACTTCTTCTCAAAGTCTCATTGCTCAATGACTGCCTGCTTATATTCAGCAGGGCAGGAATTCAACGAATTTACACAGGAGATAAACCTGCTCCTCACCTTTGACACACATTCCTTTCTCTTCTCTGAGCTACAACACTAACTTGAAGTCACTTATCTCTCTGAAAATGGTAGCCAATACAGCGAGGCTTGAGTATGTGCAGGTCCTCATGCTAGCGTTAAGGAAATGATAAAAGAGGTCAGCAGGTACTGTATAAATCAAAGCAAGAAAGCCTTATTTATGGGTTTATTGTGTACAGAGTACGGTTTTAGTTTGGCAGCCAGTCTATTGTATTGTAAGGGGCGGATTTTTTTTATCAAGAGCAGTACATGGCCCATAACCCACCTGCGAATTAGTCACCTTTTCACAGGACACAGTGGAGAAAAGAAAGAAAACAAAGAAGCACAGAGGACAAAAAGACGAAGCTTAGTCACTGACTGCTCACATGGACTCAGTAAATCACTGTTTCTGAGAATCAGCACTGTGACCTTTGGGAAGCTGTGTCTACAAGCTCTATATGAAAAGGTTAATTTCAGTATATTAGAAGGAGGTACTACAGTGTTTGGGAGTTGATGAATGACAATGACATGTTGATTTTTACCTTTGGTTTATCATTTACTGTTGCAAAGAACGTTTTAGTCTTGCAATTGTCTGTCCACCACTTTGGTCCAGAATGAAATACCTCAATAATTATTGGATGAAGTGCCATGATTTTTTTCCCTGGTACCCCGAGTATGAATCCTTCTGACTTAAAGGAGGTTTTTTTAAGTCTGTCTGACAAAATCCACAGTCCTCATTCTGTGTAAACATTTATTTAAACGTTTATCTACAGTTAATATGATAAAAAGAGTATTCATATCAGGGGAAATGTACCCATGTAATCAACTCTGATGGAAATTAAAAAAATATTATTTTTTTTCAGGATTAGCCAATTCCATTTTTAACTCATGTGCGTGTGAATGAGGTCAGCATGTAGGACACAGATTTATAAACCTCTTCTCAAACTACATTTATCCATCAATGGCACAACCATAAATGAATTCTATCTCTGTACCTGAGTAACCTCAATAGGGTCACTGGCTGCCTGTGTGTAGTCATTACTTTTTAAGTACAGCACAGACTGCTTTGATATTCAAAAAAGATCTCAGATTTGAAGGGCCCTATTCTAAATAATTGTATACTTAAGAAGGAAAAGTTGGCAGAAAATGATAAAATATACTTTTGAAGTATTTTTGGTACCAGCTAAAAACCAATGCCGACAAATTAAACACATGATCTCAAGAGAGAAGCCGACATCATGTATAAACAAGAATCCATGAATAAAAAATGTAAATTGATTAACTTACTGGAGATGGAAACTTTATATAGTGAATATGATACACACGTTTTTTTTTATTTTATTAATGCATCTGCCTTTTCTTTCCCCATCACTGATGCATACACAATCACATATAGTATATACCCTTTAACAAGGATACTCGAATGATAGTATCATGTTTTTAATCTACTGGTAATTGTCTTGAATATGCTTCTACTGTATTTGTTGTGATATACCAGATCAATGTTATACCAGATACGTTATGTGCTGGAAAATGGCATCGAGTTGAGTTATATATCATAAAGGTGAGAAGATGAGACATTTGCATATTTGATGTGAATATCCACACCAGTCGCAGTGTATTTAGCATATTAACTCATGACAATGTAAGCAATCCATTTTTCCATCCATCCATATTTTCTTTTTTCTCTGTGACAAGACAACTGAAAAATCCATGTACCCTCCAACACTACAACAATGGAAAAAAATGTTTTATGATTTAAACATGGAAAGGACAAGAGCTTTTTGCAACTGTATAGGAAGATGTATTACAATCTGTTGAGTACATAAAATCCCAGACTTTTACAGGTAATCTTATTTTTTTACAGGTACAGTCAGAATCTACATGAAATAATATTGAGGCCATAATCTTGTGTGTTTAAGTTCTCGATAAGGATGAAAGGAATATTAAGATTCATGTTGGATTTATGTTTTGGTAAATGTGGTTTTTTTTTACTCTTGTTACTGTTGTTTTAAAAATTATTCATCCAGACTGAAATATAACTATGACTAACATGAATACCTAAGTGTGTGTGGCAGAGCGGGGGAAATAACAAATCATCTGGGTTTAAGGGAGATTAAACTGCATTAGGAACAATGGGATAGAAAAGAACACACACACACACACACACACACACACACACACACATATATATTAAATTCACATAAAAAATAAATTTCACATACAGTGTACATCAACACACAAGTCCATTTCCTCGACTGAAACCGTTTCTCGGCTAGCGACATCCCAGCACCGGCCTTTTGATCATGGTGCCATTTCCCTCTGATTGGTCGGCCCTGCAGCGGCCTCTGGGGACCTGCAGGGCTGTGAAGATGAGGTGGCTGCTAAGATACTGAGTCACAACATGCAATGCTCTCCGCTCACAACATCTCCCCTGCACACTGGTGACAGTTACATAAAGACAGGCAGACAGACTCAGGACAAACACTTTGCTCTCATTTCCAATCTAGTTTAGTCTTTTTTGTATCTTACTTTGATTTACATTGCTTTAAAACACGCTTTAGGAAAATGTGCTTCACTTGTGTCAGCCCTTACAGTTCTTTGCTTAACAAATAGCCGCATTTACACAATTTAATCACATTGTCTAAAAGATAATCCTGAGACATGAAATGACCAGGAGCAAATCCCATTCTGGTTCGATAGCACTGGATCAATCATCTCTTATTTAGAGCTTTCAAATGATTTCGAGAGCTTTGGATCATTTTACACGACCTTCCTCAACAGACGGAGCTTGACTAGCTGTCTTGGAAATGTAGATTTCCATTTTCTGAGCACTTTCTTGTACATGTTGGCTTAAACGTTTATGTATATGTAGCTGCATATTCTAATCAATATGGGTTATACTGTATATGCAGTAAATACATAATAGAACATCCCACATATATGACTTGATGTGACGCCCGTCAGTTATCTGAACCATATACTGTAGATCCTTACGAAAAAGAAACTGTGCACCCAAACTACAAAGGCCATAAAAAACTTAGCAACAGACTTTTGAACAAATAACGATGTAACAAGCTGTTGGGTAGACAGAGTTATGCAAGCTGTTTCCCCGTTTCCAGTCTTTATGCTAAGCTAAAATAGTCTTCTGGCTGTAGCCTTATATTTAATGGACAAATATGAGAGTGGTATGGATCTTCTCAGCAAACTCTTCTAAACAGTCAACATGTATGCATCTTGACAGGCAGAGCATGGTACTGACACTTAAACAGTCTAGAGTCTAAATTACAAACTTGTGGTCATGTCATAATTGAAGTAATTAGAGCACAGAACCAAAACGTAAAACTGTTGCCACCAACCAAATATGTGGAACTCAGATTATAACAAACAGCTTGGACATGATTTTGTGAAAGGGACATTTCAAATACTAATGTTTTATTACAAGGTCACTTTGTGTTTTTTCCAAAATGAGATTTGCTATATCTACCAATCTCCTTGATTGGCCTGTAATAAGAAAGACTTGCAAAGGAGGACACACACACACACACACACACACACACACACACACACACACACACACACACACACACACAGAGAGAGAGAGAAGAAGGCACGCGCTTTCTTTCTCTCTGGCATTTCCTATTCCTCCCTCCATCCAAACATGCTTGTCGGAGCTGCAATTATGGGAAGGAAACTATGTATTTATAGCGAGGCGAGGATCAACGGCAGAACAACTAGTTGTGTGGCACGGGAGACGGTTATATTTAACATGCTGTGATGTCAACACGTGGCTGGTACGTTTCCATGGCTTCTCCTCCGAGACAGGGCGGGCACTTTCTTATCAGTGCAGCACAGAGACAAATGAGGCGGTGAAGGAGGGAGAGACAGAGACACACGGACAGATATGTAGACAGATAGATCGACAGCTAGACTGAAAGGGCAAGAGTAAGAGAAAATAAAGATAGGAGCGTGAGGGTTTCAAAAGGGAAACAAATAACATTTCAACATAATGGACAGGCTGTATGGGATATTGTTTGGCTCTCGGTCTACACTATATGCCATTTACTGACCTTGAACTGACTATTCAAGCTTTCCATAGGGAGAAACATTCTGTAACAAACTCCTTACTATTGTCTTTCCTTCTTTTCTCATTAGTCTTTTTATCCGTCCCACTCCTCCTTTTTCCCTCCCTCCGTCTTTTAAAGTTATCTGAGATGCTAGAGGTCTGCAAGTTGATAATGGTTAAAGAGGCTTCTAGCTGGCAGCACCTTCAGTCTCCAGCTTGCTCTGCAACTCACAGTCTCAGCAGAGATAATCTCTTGCCTCATCCCTGTAAGTCATAGAAATGCTTGAAAACTTGACTCATGATGCCTGCTGCCGCTTCTATTCTCAAAAAGCCAAAACACACAACGTCTCTGCAGAGTAAATAGTAATGATGGGAGCGAACAGTGTTGACACCACAACGCTGACTACAGTAATGAACCTAAGCCATTAGCTCCCTTTATCCAGATTCAGCAAAGAAACGGTTTAATATTTGCCCCGTGTGAAATGACTGTGTGTAACTCTCACTCCACTTTTTGTAGGCCTACAGTAGGTGTCAAGACTCATGTCATGCCTGCACATTATATGTTCGTTAATGCCGCAGTGACAGATCCCCGAGACTCCAAGGCAAGGCTGTGTTATCTACAATAGCACAGAGGGTTGTGTGGATTTAGCTGGAATGGGCAATAAACTGAGCAGGGGAATCGGGAGGGAGAGAGGGAGAGAGAGAAAGAGAGAGAGAGAGAGAGAGCTCCAGGAAGACGGACCGAAAAATAAAACCTAAAAAATGCAGCGATTAGCTAAAGCTCCTTAACCTAACTGGTTTCATTAGCAAGACGCTACAGAGGATGAGAGGTGTCACTGCTGAAGATGCTTAGGCTAAAAGTGCTACAGTAGCTAGCAGACAAGAGGCAACAGTTAAGAAATGAGGGAGAAGCTGTAAATGGAAAAGGAGAAGGCAGACACATGAGCGTGACAATTATCTTAGCTCCTATATGGTTTCCTGTATTAGCTAAAAATTAGCAGACAACAAATAGTGCTATTTTGAAACTTGTAATGTTCACTGTCGCTTCAGACTGTTCAAGAGGCCAATATTGTAATAAATTGCAATATATTAAGAGGTTTTTTTTCTAATATTTTGTCCATTTGTATTAATGGGGTAGTAACATTGCATAAGCACTTTTTACCGTAGATTTAAGAACACCTTTTACAAAGCGAGCGTTGTATTGTAACACTTTCATACTGGATTGCATCACATGAAACACATCCTGTTCTCTATATTTTATTCACCCTGTGCTTTTGTAATGCAGACAGGTGCACTTACAAGCACTTTCACATCAGGCTCCATGAAGGCAGTAAAAAACATAGTGCTACCATGAACTTCCAAGCCTCTGTTATTTATTTTTAACATAAAAACAATATACCGTTTGCAGTTTTTGATTCAGAAATGCCTTGGACAGGGTATATTTCTAGTGGGGCACCGTTATAACCAAGAGGGAAATAAATATATTACTGTAGAAACTGTACACCCATGCTGAGTGCAAAAAATAAATAAAATGGAATGTTAAATAATAACAACTGATATATGGGACATAGTTATATGAATGAAAAACTACTCAAGTAAACTAAAAATCTAAAAGCATCCATTTTGCACAGAGAGATGCAGTGACGGGACATTTTATGTTTTAAAGGAATAGTTTGACATTTTGGGAAACATGTTTACTTGCTTTTTTGCCGAGATTTAGATGAGAAGATTAATACCACTCTCGCCACTGTACACTAAATATTAAGCTACGGTCAGCAGTTGATTAGCTTAGCTTAGCATAAAGACTGGGAACATAGAGTAGGGAAACAGCTAGCCTGGTTCTGTCCGAAAGTAACAAAATCCGCACACCAGCACCTCAAAAGCTCACTAATTGGATGAACATACCCTCTAACTAAAGTTGTCAGTATGTTCTTTAAAACTGGTTGTGTTTCTCAAAATGTTAAACTATTCATTTTTATTCCAAATGCTGCTGTTGGCATTCTGTAACCCTTTCTAAAGACACCTTTTAACAGACCTGCAGAAACAAAAAGCATGTCAGAGACCGTGCAAGCACAGGTTTCAATCTGTAGGGAATTGGGTTGGGAACCGGACGGTTGCGGTTCAAGTCCCCGTACGAGTGTGGACTGGTAACTGGAGAGATGCCAGTTCACCTCCTGGGCACTGACAAGGTGCTCTTGAGCAAGGCACCGAACCCCCCCCCCCCCCAACCGCTCAGGTCACCTGTTCAGCAGTCGCAGCCTACTCACTCTGACACCTCTCCATTAGTGTATGTAAAGGACCTGAGCATGTATGTGTATTTCAGGCCTGTGTGTGGTGTGAAATGACAACAGAGTGTAAATTGTAATTTCCCCATTGGGGATCAATAAAGAGTATAAATTATTAAATTATTATTAGTAATAATGACGGATTTGAAAAGTGATAACATGGAGTTCTAAAAACATTACAGGCAATGGTGAGAATCCTTTCCCTGCCCCACACTTCCCTGTCGGCACTGCGCACCATTTCTATCTATTATCTCCTGCTCAGCCCCGGTGACTCTGATACACAATTACATCACACAGGATACCCAAAGTGCCCTCAAAGAGGAGAGGAGGGTGAGGGCAGCTATCTGGAAGTGAGGGAAATTACAGACAGAGTTGAATAAAACCCAGAATCTAGAAGTACATGTTGTAGGCTATGCGATGGTACAGGTTGAGTAGTGGGGAAAAAAGGGTGACGTTTGAAAGAAATAAAATGGTAAAATCAGAAGATGAAAACAAAGCGCAAAGGAGGAGAGTCAGAATGACCGAATGACAGAGTGATAGAGTAAATCAGGACAGATTAAAAGAGAGTGTAGAGTGAATAGATGTTGGAGAGCGGCCATGGTGAGTGATTCACATCTATTTTCCACCAGCAGGCAAATGAATCGCAGTCAAAAAGAGAAAAAAAGTAATCTCAATATAGTCCCCCCCCCCCCGTATGTATGCTTGTGCGGCTTTTTCCCCCTCGGGCACACATCAAGGACATTTTTTTACCATGCACATGAGTTCCATTTGCTGTTGCACAAAAATAGATCACCATCCAGTGCAGCTTTGCCTCATCACAGTAAATCTATTCTACTTAAATGCTGATCAATAAATAAAATACTCAGTGGAGAACTGGAAATAAAGAGAGTGGGGGAAATCGGAATGAAATCGTATGAGTGACAGGACCCTGAAGGATATATTTGGGGGAAGTTTATGAATAAGCCAATTATGTATTCACAGGAATGATTCAGTTATTGATAGACCTTTGTATTGACAATGCGTACACACAAGGAGGCAGAGAAACGTAAGCAAACAAATACAAATAGGCTCCTTTAAAGTATATCCTCTAAAGCATCTTTAAGAGGATGTTACGATGCACAACATAAGTAGGGTAGAAGTATATGACTAAAGTGTATGTATTTATTATAACACCATCTAGATATTATGGCCCCTCCTGGCAGGTGAGTAAAGGTAGAAACAATCATTTGGGCTTGGGGATGGCAGTGGAAGTTTGTCATCTCCAAGCTCTCAGTCAGCACAGAGCTAAATGGGTTATGAAAGGATGTTGTTAAAGTCAGTGGATAATTGAGCTGATGAGGCTGACGTTTGGAGCCTGGAGACGAGGGTGTGGTGAGTGTGAAGGAGGGGTGTGTAGTGGAAAGAGATGTAATTACTTTGTTACAGAGGAGTTGAAGGAGCCAGGGTGAGCGACTTAGATCCTAGCGTTAACACTGGCGTCATGTTACACTGACTGGTGTTGGGAGTATAAATAGATAACAGACGGGGACAAAATTACACACATTTTTATCGTAGCTCAAAATACACAGAATAGTTTGGAAACGTGGACTTTCTCTGGCAAGCTAGCATTCATGGCATTTAAATGGAAGTAGGGCTGAACTAATAAGTATTTTCATTTGAGTATTAAATCTCGTTGGTTAAAATAGTAAAAATGTTCTTCTTATAACTTGTTTTGTCCAACCATCATTCCAAAGCACAAATATATTCAATAATATATAAACAAGAAAAACGGTAATTTTTCAAATTTGTGAAGCTGGAGCCAGCAAATGTTAAGTATTTTACTCATGCTAGCAGTGTGGATGGCACACAATGACGGTCTGTTGGTGCTTCTTTCTCCACTCCCCTCTAACACTATCTAACTGCATTATCAATGGTCTGTAGTTGATTCAACAGCAGCTTTGTTGAAAATCATGACACATACATTTGTGTGGCCTGCAGATAGCCAGTTGACCTCTTCTCTTATGTCAGCTGCAGTTGTGTCATTCATGCTGCCTGAACAGCATGAATGCACCGAGTTGCACCGTGATACAGGGTGATGATGAGAATTAAATTAAATTATAGGCGAGCAGACTGTCAATTTGTGCAGTGAGGAGACACGTGTGCACACATTCAATGTAATGACAGCACTGCAAGGGAGACGGTGTGACAGGCGTCCATTACGGCAGCAAGGATGACCCATTACGGGTCTCTTGTCTTCACATGCACGTGTACACACAAGATCACATTGCACACATGCTATGCATTTATCAATTATGTGGGCAGTGGGGTATGCATGCATAGAAACGTGTGCATTATAACACACAGCAACTGCAGCATGTGAATAATGCTTGTGCAGCACCCCCACACACACACACACACACACACACACACACCAAGCCTTTAAATTGATTTATCCATTTAATGCATAGTGCAGTGTGAACTCATATGGGCCCTAACTGCTCTTGGCCAAACACACACACACACACATATACACACATAATTTTTACACAGTAAAGTATATCAGTTGGTGGTAATCCAATAATACTTTTCTTACTGCCAAAGTTTTGCTTTTTAAGCATAACACTTACAGTAGAGTACGCAACTAATGCTGCATTCATTTAAGTGAGTGAGAGCAACTCAGATGTGAAACTATATGACCATAGTACACTATTATTATTTGCATTTACCACATAAATAAGGAATGGCAGTTGCATTTACCCGGCTGTATGCATAGCCATAGAGAGAAAGACAGAGCCAGAGAATAAGAGAAAGAGGAATCCTCCGTCATAAAGCACTTCTGAGTAACATAATTGCAAAATAAGAATCCCTACATAAGTTAGCCAAGACAACAAAAATTGGATATTGACAAAATAAGTCATACATCGATGAAATGTCTGATTGAAAATAGAAATTAGTGGAGGATCTCATCAATGTTAGGGATGACAACTTAGACAAAGTGCTGTCATTGGTCCAAAATGTTGGGCCTGATCCAAAACCTACCCGTGGAAAATCTAATTGAACCCAACATGTATAAATAACCTTTTTAAATAGAGAGAACTGATCCGAAGCGGACCAGAGCACAGCCGGACCCAACCCCAAATAGACCCCAAGATAATTAGACCCGTTTCAGAACGCAGTAGACATGAACAGACACAACTAAAGAACGGCAACACTGGCAGCAGCATGATGAACTATCAATTAACAAGCGGCACGGTCGAAAAAAGAAATACAAAAATAATCATGTACAGTCATAGAAACTAATTCCAAAAATAATTGATTTGAATGCTTCAATGACTAAACTATAGAAATATTAATAAAAGTCATATTTTCACATCCAGCACACAGCTGATAGTATGCTCGGATCCATTCAGATCCGCTCAAGTATTTCATAATCATACACATTTCATATGTGTACAGATGTTAAAACAGCCCTTTTTAGAGCCTACTGTTACTCCACTCTATAAAGCCCACTTGTGGTGCAGTAATAGTAAAGCAAAAATTTAAAAAAACGGTAGGTGGCATTTAATGATGCATTCACAATCTAATTTAAGCTCCCTACATGGACAAGTGCTAATCATATGTTTGTGACTAGTAATGTTACTACCTTTGATGCTGTGAATTTTATGTACAAATGTATGCGGATTAATTGATTAAAACATGTAATCATAATGGCCCTAACTGAGCCTACACAAAGTAACACAAAGTATTCCTCTTATTTTTGGAAAGGAACAAATGTCCGTTTGTGTTTTAATCACTGTGGACTTGTGAACTGCACGATTATATAACTCTGTGTTGTTGTCATCCTCATATTGTATTTATTTTTTATACATGATATGAACCTGCGTCTCTCCAGATTCCCTTAAACTGAGAAGCCGTAGACTTCAAAATATAATTTAAGACAAAATAGGACAGTGTGTAATTAAGACAAGATATATTACCGCTTATTTTACTACTACAACTTTGTCTTGTTATATTTAAGCTTGTTGGATACATAAAACGACTGACTTTTTCACTTGATGAACTTACAGCACATCTCTGTACGTGTGTGTGTGTGTGTGTGTGTGTGTGTGTGTGTGTGTGTGTGAAAGAGAGAGAGGGAGATGCAGAGCAAGTATTACCCTTGAAGGGGCAGTGTGACGTGATTGAAATCAAATGTGAAAACCACATTAAGTTACAAACTGCCCACAATCTTTGCAAACTTGCATTAGCATCACGAGAGAAGACCAAAACAAACACACACACATACATGCATGGACAAACTTACAAATGCGTTCAGACGTGCAGCCCACTCTGCCTTCCTAGGCTATATTTCAGAGCTGGCAAACTTTTATGAACCATGTGTGTTCGTTGAAGTTAATGAGAGAATGATAGAATGTTTTTTTGCAAAATAACGATATAAAATACTTTCTTTCCTACTTGGTTAGTGATGCTCTTATTATTGATTGATTGATGTAATTCTGTCCATCACATGACATCAAAGATGGCACCCAAAAGCACTGAGAGGACACTATACTGAGTACACAGTTGCCTCTATGTCATGATCAGGCAACACGTCACCAAAAGTGGTATGTCAAAGTTACATTTTCTGTACACCAAGCCTAATGGATATCAAAGACCATGATTTCCAAGATTACAAATAGGAGTCCTTTATTGTCTAACTGGAAAATGTTGCTGGAACAATTAATTAATTAGTCAACTGGCAGAAATTAAATTCGCTGGTTCATGCTTCACTAGTGCAAGCATTTGCTGCTTGTCTCTGTGTTATAACATTGTACATAGAATATATTTGAGTGGTACATTTTATTTACTAACATTACAACAATCCAAAAATGATCCGCCCGTTTAATGGATGATGAAAATCACTAATGCGGCACTGCCTGACTGCAACAAACATTAAAGTACCTGAGATGATTCACTGTTAATGATGGTGGTTTGTCCTCTAAACAGAGAGCATTTCTGTTCAACATCCACCTAAGTAGTCAAAAGACAATACATGTAAACTTTTCTTCAATTAGTGTGTAGTATACCTTCCTCTATCTTCCAGACTCCCAGA
This sequence comes from Sander vitreus, assembly GCF_031162955.1. Classification (NCBI taxonomy): domain Eukaryota; kingdom Metazoa; phylum Chordata; class Actinopteri; order Perciformes; family Percidae; genus Sander; species Sander vitreus. The sequence goes on from NC_135877.1 coordinate 14,137,020, forward strand.
TTTTTTTTTTTACCCTTCTCCCACGGTGTTTGCGTGCATCGCTCACTCTGTTCTGCTGTCGCCGTGTCCTACCTGTACACTCATAATGATCAAGTAGACAGCAGATGCCGGGCAGGAGGTGGGTGTGACAACTGAACACGGTCAGAACCAATTTTTATCATGCAGCCCTACTGACATGGCTCCCTTTACCAAACCGTTTCCAATCTCCACCACACATCCACCCGCGCGTGGTACGGGCTCCTTTTAAAATGTAATCTGTTACGGATTACTGAGCACCCGCTCGAGATTTGACCCAGCAATATAATCCTTTGTGTTGATCTAACATAATCTGATTTCTCTCAATTACTTTGTCTCCAAAATACATGGAATATGATGCTAAATGAACAATATACTCCAGTTATACTCATTTGAATAGCATAGTTATCATCTAAAAGTATTACAAACTGTGTACAATGACGCACAATCACAAGATATTACGAGATATAGTATAATCTCCCAGTCAAATGTGTCTCTTTGATCCAATATTTTTCACATTTTTACACAAACGCTAAAATATTAAAGTGACCAATTCAATATACTCAGATTACTGTAATCCCAGTACATGTTTTGTGTTATTCATTTTAACACAGCCACCCACCGTCTCTCCTCTGCAGGGACATTTTTATCATCCCTCCTGCACACCAGGAGTGGTCTTGAATTTGTTCTCCGCCACAGCTCCTTTATCTGACAGCCTGATGATCTGAATTGCTTTATCTCTCTGGGTTTGAGCTGAATCAGAGGAAGACAGAGCACTTCTAATCTTATCTTCAACTAACTTTGGAGACCTGTACAAAAACTCAAAGACTTTAAAGATTTTTTTTATCCAGATAGATTCAAGGAAGTAAAAAGCAAGGGAACGACCGATACTGGTTTTTCAAGGCCGATACCGATGGCGATTATTAGTAGGTAATGAAACCGATAACCGATATTTGGAACCGATATGCATTTACAGTGAAAATGAAAATCTTTAACTCAAAATTAAGACTTTGGAATGTTACAAACTCCAATACAAAACTTTGTTTAAATGCTTTCAGAAATCATTTAATAAATTAGAAACTTTCAACATAATACACAGATAGTCAGATAGTGTTGAGGGCGGGACATTAAGTCAGACTCAGTGAGGGACAGACACAGGGCTGTAGCGGACTTTTTAATTAATTAACTTTATCGGTTATCAGGCAAATAAAACACTGATAACATACTGTACAACTGCTAAACAATGGCCTAATAACCGGCCAGGGCCGATAATCGGTCTATCCTTAGTAAAAAGTCCTCATATAAATGAGAGCTGGTATTATGCTCCATATGTGTACCTATCTAAATACAAATTCTCACATCCCACACTGCAACAAGTTTGTATCTTAATTCATTCCACATCAGCAGATGTTATTGTGGTAAAACATCAAGCACTGTTTTATATTATCATGAAGCCTGAGGGCAACACAGCATGTGTTTTTACTGATTGTGTCACTAAACCTTCCTCAAAGGAAAATGAATTATGACAGCTGTGCAACCATCACAGAGACCATAAACTGGAATTATTTGACAAACCATGATCCTTTTGGTTAGATATTGGCATGGATAAGCAAGTAAGGCCATTTCATGGTGGATTCTTCAGTTTCGACTTCAAGATGTGGAGCACATGCTGCTGGGAAGTGGAGCTACTCTGAAGGTGACACTGATTTTTATTCAATTTTAACCAATGATAATCAAAAAGGTTAAAAAAGGTAACAATCAAAATAATAAACAAATCAAGAAAGTAACCTCAAGTATTGTACTTATTGTACTACAATTTACTGTGATACTTGCATTTACCGGAATACTTCTATGCTACTTTAAACTATACTGCATTTCAGAAGAAAATATTGTACTTTTTACTTTGCTAATACCATTTATTTTACATAATCGTTTACTATAGTATGATCAAATTTAATTAGCTCCACCTTGACTAGCTACTTAAAGTGCTGCCTACCAATGAATTCAACAGTAATAATTATCCAACAATACAATGTACAACAATATGACACTTACATGCCATTTTACTATGAGTTCTTTTAATTTTGATACTGAAGTACAATTTCCTGACAATACTTCTGAGTATTTTTTACATGATGGTATTAGATCTGAATACTTCCACCCCTTATGTACTACATGCATACTAGGTTCAAAGAATATATGTTTAAATTGTCTTGCAAAACCCACAGAATACAGAACACTTGGATGGATTCAGCATTCATTCACGAGACTGAGGTTGGAGAGGATTATTAGCAGCATATTTATAGCCTTTCCAACACTAGAAATAATATTTCACACACACATAAATACACACTCATCCAAACACAATGTGACTGCAACGTGTGTCTTGTCGCTGGAGGCAGATCTTTTAGCAGTGACTGTGAATAAGCTGACTTAAATATAACATCAAAGGATGTTAAAATGTTCCCTTCATATTCAGTAGTGTGGTGCCTTTCACATGTAATTGAAATGCATTGTAAAACTGAATTACAGTGGCTTATAAGAAGAACAGAAACTGCGTCAGCAGTCATGAGGCGGATGAACCCTATTGGACACTGCTACAGCTAACATCCAAGAATGACTAATGCACCAGAGCTTTATAGCATCATCATTGTTTGATTGTAATGATATTGATGACCTTCCCAGGTCCACAATCTATTGATCTGAACTTCAAACCAATTTCAGGCCAGATAGGAGTCTATAACAGTGCCCTCGTAATGCAATATGGAATGCATGTCTCTCATTTGTCATGGTAACCAGACTGAGATGAGTTAAATATAGAGGCTTCCGGTTTAGCAGAGGAGGGTTTTAAAGGTCTATTCTTAGACCTTAGAGCTGGTTTATGCACAGCAGCATGCAAGCTGCCCTCTGTATCAAAGCAGACGATGCATCACAGCAAATCACAATATATATATATATATATATTTTATATATCTTTTAAATGCAAAATACACAAAATTGAACTATGATGCTGCAATCTAAAAAGATGCTCTAATTATTTATAAATATATATAGGAAATATGCACATCAGTCAGGCTCAGACCCTATAGTCAACAATAAAACCCACATGAAAATAAGAATAGAAAAAAATAAATAAATAAAACAAGCATTCCCATGGGGAAGCAACAAGCATCACAAACCAACTAAGATGTATACCATAGTATACATACATTTACAGTGTCTTATGGACAAGAGTAATAACAATACATGCGGGATTAGAAGTTAAGGATGCATCAGTCTCTGCCAAATGTTAAATATAAGACATAGTTGTATGGCAATGCCAAAAATATGTTGTTTGATACGTTTGAGGTAGTTTAGAAACATCAATCGTTACATAAATTGTCCATGAGAAAGCACTTACAAGTTTAATATTATTATTATTATGGTTTTTGAACAAGATGGCATCAATCAAATCAATTGTTAGTTGCAGCAATAAAAAAATGTATATTGTGCTAGAGGATCTTATTCATATTGGCCACGCTTAATGACTATAAACTTCCATGCCAAAATTGGATTACCATTCAGCTAGGATGAAACCCCTATGTTTTTACAGCTGTAGAGAACAAATGATTACATAAGAAAATCGAACTTGATGGATGCTGCCTCTCCGGGAACCATCACCTTATCGTGGTGGAGAGGTTTGTGTGTCCCTATGAACCTGAGGGCTGTGTTGTCTGGAGCTTGTGCTCCTGGTAGGGTCTCCCTTGGCAAAGTGGTTTCAGGTGAGGGGCCAGACAAAGAATGGTTCATAAACCCCTATGAGTCATCGAGGAAGAGGTGAAGTTACCCTGCCCGGAGGAAGCCCGGGGCTCCCGTCTGGAGTCAGGCCCAGATGGAGGGCTCGTCAGCAAGCGCCTGGTGGCCGGGTTTGCCACGGAGCCCGGTCAGGCACAGCCCGAAAAAGCAATGTGGCACCTCCCTCTCCAACCCATGGGCCCACCACCTGTGGGAGGAACCGCTGGGGGCGGGTGCGCTGCCACACAGGTGGCAGTGAAGGTCAGGGGCCTCGATGGACCAGACCCGGGCGGCAGAGGCTGACTCTGGGGACGTGGAACGTCACCTCTCTGTGGGGGAAGGAGCCGGAACTTGTGCTGGAGGTGGAGGGCTACCAATTAGATCTGGTGGGGCTTACCTCTATGCACAGTCTTGGTTCTGGAACCATACTCCTGGATAGGGGTTGGACTATTTTCTTCTCCGGAGTTACCCAGGGTGTGAGGCGCCGGGCGAGTGTGGGGATACTCACAAGCCCCCGGCTGAGCGCCGCTACGTTGGAGTTCACCCTGGTGGATGAGAGGGTCGCTTCCCTACGCCTGCAGGTTGTGGGGGGGAAAACTCTGACTGTTGTTTGTGCATATGCACCAAACAGTTTTTCGTGCATCCCTGTGGAGGCTGGGGGCATTGAATCCGAGTGGACGATGTTCAAAGTTTCCGTTGCTGAAGCTGCGGCAAGGAGCTGTGGTTTTAGGGTCTTAGGTGCCTCAAGGGGCAGTAACCCACGAACACCGTGGTGGACACCGGTGGTCAGGGAAGCCGTCCGACTGAAGGAGTTTTTCCGGGATATGTTATCCCGGAGGACACCAGAGGCAGTTGCAGGGTACCGAAGGGCCCGAAGAGCTGTAGCCTCTGCCGTGAAAAAGGCAAAGCAGTGGGTATGGGAGAAGTTCAGAGAAGACATGGAGAAGGACTTTCGGGTCGGCACCAAGGTGCTTCTGGAAAACCGTTCGCCACCTCAGGAGGGGGAAGTGGGGAACCATCCAAGCTGTGTACAGTAAGGATGGGATGCTGTTGACCTCAACTGAGGAGGTAATAGGGCGGTGGAAGGAGCACTTTGAGGAACTCCTAAATCCAACTAATATGCCCTCTATGTCAGAGGCAGAGCTGGAGGATGATGGGGGATTGTCGTCAATTTCCCTGGTGGAAGTCGCTGAGGTAGTCAAACAACTCCACAGTGGCAAAGCCCCAGGGACTGATGAGATCCGTCCAGAAATGCTGAAAGCTCTGGGTGTGGAGGGGCTGTCTTGGTTGACACGCCTCTTCAACATTGCGTGGAAGTTTGAGACAGTACCTAAGGAGTGGCAGACAGGGGTGGTGGTTCCCCTATTCAAAAAGGGGGACCAGAGGGTGTGTGCCAATTACAGGGGTATCACACTTCTCAGCCTCCCTGGTAAAGTCTACTCCAAGGTGCTGGAAAGGAGGGTTTGGCCGATAGTCGAACCTCGGGTTGAAGAGGAACAATGCGGATTCCGTCCTGGTCGTGGAACAACGGACCAGATCTTTACTCTCGCAAGGATCCTGGAGGGAGCCTGGGAGTATGCCCAACCGGTCTACATGTCTTTTGTGGATCTGGAAAAGGCGTATGATACTGTGGGAGGTGCTGCGGGAGTATGGGGTGAGGGGGTCCCTTCTCAGGGCCATCCAATCTCTGTATGACCAAAGCGAGAGCAGTAAGTCGGACTCGTTTCAGGTGAGGGTTGGCCTCCGCCAGGGCTGCGCTTTATCACCAATCCAGTTTGTAATATTTATGGACAGGATATCAAGGCGTAAGCGGGGTGGGGAGGGGTTGCAGTTCGGTGGGCTGGGGATCTCATCGCTGCTCTTTGCAGATGATGTGGTCCTGATGGCCTCATCGGCCAGCGACCTTCAGCACTCACTGGATCGGTTCGCAGCCGAGTGTGAAGCGGTTGGGATGAGGATCAGCGCCTCTAAATCTGAGGCCATGGTTCTCAGCAGGAAACCGATGGAGTGCCTACTCTAGGTAGGGAATGCGTCCTTACTCCAAGTGAAGGAGTTCAAGTACCTTGAGGTCTTGTTCGCGAGTGAGGGGACAATGGAACGGGTGATTGGTCGGAGAATTGGCGCAGCGGGTGCGGTATTACATTCAATTTATCGCACTGTTGAGAGCTGAGCCAGAAAGCAAAACCCTCGATCTACCGGTCAATTTTCATTCCTACCCTCACCTATGGTCATGAAGGCTGGGTCATGACCGAAAGAACGAGATCCAGGGTACAAGCGGCCGAAATGGGTTTCCTCAGGAGGGTGGCTGGTGTCTCCTTTAGAGATAGGGTGAGAAGCTCAGTCATCCGTGAGGAGCTCGGAGTAGAGCCACTACTCCTTTGCCTTGAAAGGAGCCAGTGGAGGTGGTTTGGGCATATGGTAAGGATCCCTAGGGAGGTGTTCCAGGCACGTCCAGCTGGGAGGAGGCCTCGGGGAAGACCCAGGACTAGGTGGAGGGATTATATCTCCAACCTAGCCTGGGAACGCCTCTGGATCCCCCAGTCGGAGCTGGTTAATGTGGCTCGGAAAAGGGAAGTTTGGGGTCCCCTGCTGGAGCTGCTGCCCCCGCGACCCGACCCCGGATAAGCGGACGAAGATGGATGGATGGATGCTGCCCCAAATTATAATAAAACACAGAATTGGAGCAAGAAACAGATGTACAAAAGTAGACGTGTGATGAACAGCAAAACCAGCAAACAAACAGATTTCTAGAAAGGACTTCCTGTAAAATTAACTGACAGGATATGACCAATTAGACTGAAGCTGGTAAGAATAGCAGTATCGACCATCAACACCTAGTGACATGGTGCTGCAGTGAGGAGCGCACGCTTCAACAAGGGAACCCACCTACACACGCACACGTACATACACGCAAACACTAGGGCTCAGGTGTTTCTGGGACTTGCTTACACACTTGCCATGTGTCTGGCTGTCTCCCCTGCCAACAGCACACAACACACACAAGCACACACACACAATGTAGCCTGGAGGCAGCTTTAGCACGCACACAAACCCATACGCACACATGCAAACCTTACACACAGTGACACTATTATCCCCTGGCCTTGGATGCCAAAATGAGTACAAGGGAAGCGGTTCGTGTGTGTGTGTGTGTGTGTGTGTGTGTGTGTGTGTGTGTGTGTGTGTGTGTGTGTGTGTGTGTGTGTGTACAGATGATATGCTTAAAACTGACACCACCCACACTCTCCCACTGACAGCAGGTTTCACCACAAGGCCCGGACCTTTGTCAACTTAGACGTTACACAGTAGATTGGGAACAAAACAATTTGTCATGACCACCTTTTCACACAGAACGCCATAGAACAGCATCTGTAATGGAAATTTTTCTTTCCATGTCGTAAATAATTTATCAACTGTACAATTATAAAATGGGCAGGAAGTGATGTAGCTCTGTCAATGAATAAACCAGTAAATCCTCCTTGTTTTCCTAAAACACAATAATAATTATTGATTACAACAACAGAAACAAGAGATAAACTCATTGTTGGGAATCAAGGGAAACAAAGGCCCTTTGTGTGCATCTGCATGTGTTCACTGTGTTTGCTACCAATATGCAGACACACGGATATCTAGTACATGAAAAGAAAAAACTATATCTAATTCTGTTATGTAGCCACAGAAAGACAACCAACAAAAGCAACAACAAGCTGATGAACAAAATAATGAATGTATAAAATGTATATAAACAAGCTTATCCTGCAAGGTTAAGAAACATTTTAAAAGACCATTTAAATTGGTCAAGCCAGGACCATCAATGAAAGGAAGACAGAGAACAAACAGGGACAATTCCATTTCTAGGTTTTTGGCCCGATATTATTAAGGCACCTACATATATTGTGTGTGTGTGTGTGTGTGTGTGTGTGTGTGTGTGTGTGTGTGTGTGTGTGTGTGTGTGTGTACACAATGGCCTTTGCAGAGGATTAAATAATTTAGTGACTCAAAGCAGCATTATGAGTGTCCCGTTTCATTTGATGAAATTGCATTTTTAATCACGGGTGGTAAAATAGTAAATTTAACCTGAGACCCTTTTACCTTGGCATTTCATCTTTTAGAGAGAGAGAGAGAGAGAGAGAGAGAGAGAGAGAGAGAGAGAGAGAGAGAGAGAGAGACTGTTACTTGCTTCACACACATCCATTTCAGTATTGCATAATAAGACTCAATCTCGTCACTCTCTACTTTCAGGATGTCAGTCAGGAATGGTGGCGAACAAAGGGCTGAAAAAAAGCAAAGTTTGACTGATAAAAATGTCACACCATGAAACTGAATTCCCCTCCAAACTGTGTCTGAATGAGTGTGATAGGAAATCCTTTCCTTTCACATGTGTATTCTGCCAGGACGCGACATGTCTTCTGCATTGTTGTGCAGCGAAGGCAGGGTGTTACATTAGCCAAGGCAGTAGCTGTTTCCAGGCTGCAGATCCGACGTACTGGTAATTAGTTTTCCTTGTCATAGTGGTGGCAGGTTGGGAGGGGTGTCTCCAAGTTGACAATACCAGCTGTCAGAGTGCCAAGCACTTCAGCTTCAACTCTGTCCCTATCCTCTCGGCTCTCAGCTCCATTGAGACACTTTCTCCTTTTATTCTCTTGTCTCTATACCTTTCTCATTGAGACAAATGAGGCTAGGGTCCTATTTTGCTAAATTGCCAAAGAATTTAGCAATTTCTAACAAACTGGAGGAGCCTTTTGTCAAAGTTTTCTATCAACAGCATCTCGCTTCTCGCTTATTAGCCATTAAGTTGACAACTTTGCAATAATATTTCTCAAAGAAAACAGTAATGTAGTCCGAAAGTTTTCTTCTATATTTATTTACGTATATGAATATTGTCCTGTCTGTCCTGCTGCTTTATTAGGTCACCAAGTTTTAAACAAACTTTTGTTGAAATGGCACTGCCATAGACATAGAAACCAAGTCAACAGCCGATGTTAGTTAGTATTAACTTTCTAATAAGGCTGCAGCTGTAAAGGGTTTGTAAGTTATAACAAATAAAAAGCTTAATAAATAATGTACTAATGCATAATAGATTAATAGAGTTATAAGTCATTAATATGTTTTCAATAACTTTTGGGTTGCCTGGTTTGAAATTAACAAAAGTCATCTATGAAGCATCAATAACTGATTTATCAACCAGTAATAAAAAAAAACGTTTGTTGCAACTTATAAATCCTCTGTAAACACTGAGTTATTATAAAGTGTTCCCCTTAAAGGTCCAGTGTGTAACGTGTTTAGTTGTTCATTATCTAAATCTGTTCATCCGTTCACAAACTTGTCCTTTTTCATGAATATTTACCACCACCATCAATTCCAAGTATTCCTTTTGGTTTGAAATTTTACGTTTGCATTTGCATGAACTGGGGTCGATGCTCCATATTCATGCGCCATCTTGAAATACATTAGCAGGTAAGGGACATGCAGGACATACTGCTCTGCCTTTCGCGTTTTCGCTGTCACATGATAAACTCACAGGTGCTGCTAATGCTGCTAATGGGTATCGTAGCTTCCGGAGCAGGAGTCTTCTTCTTCACCCAGAAAAAGAGCAAGAGACCAGCTTTTTGAAGCGTGAAGGCTACCGTAGCTGTACTTTGAACTGTGTGGCGCGAGAGAGTTGATTGTGATATATGATCTCAACGCTAGATGGGAGAAATTCCTACACATTGGACCTTTAAGCTTCCGTTTTATTTTTAAGATACAAATTAGGTTAAAGGCTCAAGCATATCTCTAATAACACTTTGTTCAACATACTGCATGTACGGTATATACTGAGAGGCATTTACAGGTGTGGAGTATCTGTGGATCGGATATAACGGGCCAGTCTGGGTCAAATTCCTTGTTCCTTGTATCTCCCTTAGTCCCCACAGACTTGCAATATTTAATCCTTAGAAGACATAAGACGTTTTTGACCTTTGATATGAATCCATCCTGACAATCTCACCCAGGATTGGTGTAATCCATCTTATTTGTTAGCAAAAACACTGAGTGGGAGACAGTACGACAGTGAGATAGATACAGCAGATAAATGGGAATAAAGGGGTGACGGGGGAGAGAAAGACAAAAAGGTTGATCTATTTCAGGACTGGTAATCTGTCTAGAACACACAACGTCAGCGACGCCACATGTGTCTTTACATGTCACCATGACACTGAAGGAAATAGCGGTGCACTCAGTGGTGGGGATAAGCTAGAAAGGAAAATAGATCGGAGCAATCAATGGATGCAGGAGCTTTTCTCAGCATGGACTCACATCACAGACCTGCAGCACATATCATGGGGCGGTGTGTGTGTGTGTGTGTGTGTGTGTGTGTGTGTGTGTGTGTGTGTGTGTGTGTGTGTGTGTGCGTGTGTGTGTGTGTGTGCGTGTGTGTATTTATATGAGAAAGACAGAGTAGGGACTATACTTTATCTGTGCAACATGTACAACTAACATGCATTTCTGTCCACTGGGGAATTTGCAGTCCATTGACATTAAAGGAGAGGTAGGGGATACACGGTGGGAGATCGGAGGTCGATGTGTGTAACTGATGAACCGTGAACTTTTGGTTTTCTCACATCCAGAACATCATCAGTGGGGCCTGGAGAGAATAAATGCTAAGAATAAAATGTGGAGCAACTCCCTTGGTGGATGGTCTGTGTAAAAAATAGAGCAAATGAACACAGACAGTGATACTTAACAGAGTGTGACTTTGGCAGGGTTACGCTCGCCAGCACTCGCCAGTCCTCAGTTGCTCTTCCCTCACTGATATTTACTCTGATTTTAGATGATTGAACTTTTAAAATGTGGTTACAGAAGAATGTCTATACACTAATTAATTTGAATTAAAGGGGTGATAGAATGCAAAACCGATTTTACCTTGTCATAGTTGAATAATGACAGTTTAGTGGGTAACTAGGACATACATAGAACCTCAAAATCCCATTGACACCTCTTTCTTGTGCAAATCTCACAATTTGAAACTGCCTCTGAAAACGGGCAAATCTCAACGAGCCGCCTAGTTGACGTCAACTCGGCGGCTCCTCCTCATTTGGCTCTAGTCTCTATCTTTGTCACGCCCAAACATTTACATAGGCTACACCACTGATCTGAGGTCAGCTTAGTCTTCTGAATAGGTCGCGCAGATCTCAGAAATTGTATACATTGTTCATCTGCTATTTTACCACTAAATTCACTTCTGAGACTTTTTTATGTGAGAAATCAACTATGTAGAGGTGAAATATGGGCCGTTTTACGAAAATGTATGTCTAATTGCAAATTTTGTCCGACTGTGTGTCGGAGTTCAGCGGCCGGTGCTGCCTGTGTTGCTGCCTCGCCGCCCGGCCTGCCTTCCTTCACAGACCCCGGCCTGCTGTGAGGAAGATGGAGCTCCGTCACGGCTGGCAGCCCACGGCACTCCATACCCGCGCAAAGTCACAGTTTTTTGGGTTAATGGACTACCAAACGCCGCTGCCCTGACAGAGCTCCAGGGCCTGCAGCTCCCCTCTTCCTGCTAAATGGCCGGTGTGTGTGAGTGAGAGCGCGGTCAATGAGCTTGTTACGCCAGCAATCTCTTAACACAGGTTCCAGTTAATCTTATAATGTGTGTAATTATAACGTGTTGAGTTATTTAAACGATCGGGGAAATAAACGCCTCTTGTCCGCGAGTCTCATTGATAGAGCCTGCAGCTGGATGGAGCTCTATCAATGAGAGCTAGCTAGCCTCCTCTTAGAATTCCTCTGGAATTCACAAAAATGCATTAAATTGAAATCGGACACCATTGTTAGCTTTATAAGACCTTGGGGTAGATGTTTATATAAGTGGTGTGACGAAATTCAAACTGTAAATATACTCTAATTACGCTGAAAATTAAGATAACTAGCTGCGATCTGTACACATAGGATTGAAGGGACAGTTGCAGCTAACAAAACCCCTAATGTTCACAAAAATGCATTAAATTGAAATCGGACACCATTGTTAGCTTTATAAGACCTTGGGGTAGATGTTATATAAGTGGCGTGACGAAATTCAAACTGTAAATATAGCTACTCTAGTTATGCTGGCAGCTGGCAGCCAGCCAGGAGCAATTTCAATTTGATTCTTTCACGATACATGGGTACCGATTTGATTTGTTTTGCGATTTTCATTCATTGTGATTCGAGAAGTATTGCGATTCTATAGTATTGTGATTTTCTTTTGCTTCTTTAACAAAAACAAAAGTTGAATAATAAACTTATAGAGACAATATATCATGAGACATTTCTAAAAACTAATGGTTTTCTAAGAACAACGCACATCACATGTCAGTCAGTCAGTCAGTCTGACATTTATTTGTAAAGTAGTACATACTGTAACATGTATTTGATGATTATAGGGAAAAGAAATCGATTTTAAAAATTATCGCAAAAAAAATAAAAAAAATAAAATCACAATACATAAAATAAATGTTCCTACCCTTAGTAACTTAGTCAGTGAAGATTTAGTAGATGAGAAGCAGTATTGGGGAGACTCTTTATAGAGTGCAGGCTCCATTGGGCTGATAGACTCATCCGTATTGGCAGAGCTCAGACATGCAAATTTTGGTGCTTTATTCACAAAAATGAGCGACTATGCCTACACAGCCATTAAGCTGCTTTCAAATATCTGCCAGAAATAGTAGGTACATCAACAATAGATGTGTTGAATGGTGTTAAAGTGCCAAGTCTTTATTTAAGGACTGTAATGCCACATCAGACTCGGTTGCCCTGTTCTAACCTTCCTGCCCTAAAGGAAAATTCTTTGTTCAGAGAGAAGTTTAAACCTAAGTATAGCTAATACTCTATCAAGATGATTGATGAAATGAGTAACAAACAAACACTAGTGCTGATTTATGCATTATTTTAAACATCAGTCGTCATAAAATTACTGGACGATTGAACGATTTATGGTTTAGGTCATGAAGTAAAAACATCAAACATGTCTAGTTTCAGCTTTCCAAATGTTGAGGATTTGTTGCTTCTCTATGTGATGTTGTAAATTATTTACGACATTTGGGTCAGACAAATCAAGCAATCTGAAGATGTCACCAAACGCTCTATAAAAAAGCACTGGTCTGACCATCAGGAGCAATTTGGGGTTCAATGTCTTGAACAAGGACATTTAACATGTGGACACACATGCAAACCCAGAGCAGTCTTGAAGTACAGGTACATCTTACACGTTAAGGAGCAGTTGGGCTTTATTAGAAATTAGGGGTGCACCGATCCGATATTAAGATCCGATATCGGTCCCGATATTGACAAAATAGCTGGATCGGGACTCGGAAAAATTAACAGATTCAAGGGCCAGTTAGTTCCAGTTAGTTTTTTTCCCTCTGTCGCACGTGTGTCGCATGCTGGAAGAGTTAAGTGTACAAATAAATAAGAATTCAATACATTACATCTATGTCATTTTGTCTTAGTTAGGAAAATAATGTTTAGTTAGGAAAGTCTGGTGCCTTTAGTCTCTTCCACATGGTGGAAGGAAGGTATAAGGTGGAAGGTGTACAGTGTATTATTAATTCATTCAACGGTATCGGATCGGTATCGGGTATCGACAGATACACAAAGCCCAGGCATCGGTATTGGTGTTGGGACTGAAAAAGTTGGATCGGTGCATCCCTATTAGAAATCTCTTGAAAACACAGTAAGTATTGTACAGTTTGTACTAAAACCATTACAACTAAGCAACTACAGATGTTACAAAGTGAATGCTTTGTATTTAACAAATTTTAACTATTAGGGCAAAAAGAACTTATCTTGACTTGACAGTGTTCTTCTATTTGTCACAATCCTCAATTATATTTCACAATAACGCTTCTATAAAAAGAGACATGCTGCTTAACACCAAGGACTAATTCTGATACCCAAATCTGTTTAAGCTGATCCAATCCTGACTGGCTTTTATTGCGGATGAGTGCAATATGATGAAGTCATTCACTACAACCCATTTTCTGTTGGATCTCTCAAAAGTAGTACAAGAAAATGATCATGCTAATCCAGAAGAACTATAATTCATCTTTTCTGACAATTCTCTTCCTGGACTCGACTGACTATGTCCCAGAGAGCCATGAGCAAATGAAACACCGTGAACTCAATCCAAACCAATCATCCCAAACAGTCCAGTCATTAGTCATCCCAGATGTTAATCTGCTGCTCATTTGCATATGGAAATGAGGAAGATGATTCAAAAGTAAAATAAGGGGTAAGTGCTTGTTGCTGTCTGAATATTCATGTCAGATATGACATTTTGTCATCTCCCTCAGAGCTGAAACTATTCTCTTTTGTGTTCTTAAATAAGTGTGGATCTCCCTCAGGAGGTGAGCCTCCAGACTACACACGAATCTGAAAAGATTAATGCCATTGTGTATGTGTTTCTACTAGATGTACTGTATTTGTAACTGGGCACAAGATAATGCCTTTAGAGACAAAGTGGGATGTTTCCTCAGAGAGGCATTTTGTTTCTCACAGATAACATGGAATATTCAATGAAGCCAACATTGAATCGAATGATAGACAGCATTAAATTGATTTGGGAGCTGGCTGATAAACAGAACGCTGTTTTTTTTTTTTAGCCGCATTGGGTTTTATGCCATAAAGCCATTGATTTTTACCCTTCCATTTTACAGTTACGCCAAATCAGCACGTAAAAAGAAAGCACAAGCTCAAAAGTGATGCTTTTTTGTGTGTAAGTGGCCTCAAGTATAAAATTACATTCATTAGAGAGGCCAATTAACTTGCTGCAGGAAAAAATAAAGCCAAAATAGTCTGATGATGAGCATAAGGCATTGTGCTTTTTGAAGATACCATATGCCTGAATATGGGACAGTAAATCAAGCTTGTTGCACTTATTCAAACAGAGATTTATCATGACCCTGGCATTCAGAGAGTGAATGAAAGCCATCCTCATAATTAAGAGACAGAGCAATACATTGTTCCTGACTCTCTGGAGGGCATGCTGCTTCTCTGCCTTGATGAAAAGATGCTAGCTTGGCAAATAACGAAGTGAGCTTCTTTTTTAGACTCTGCTGTCGTCACTCAATTATGCACTGCATTTTCAATAGAGGTATTTGTAAGCTTTAGCTCTAATGAAACACATTCATCCTGCTTTGCTTTAAAGGGAATGCAGTCATTTCTGTGTGTTTGCTGTTTTTTTTAAATAATCCATCATGGTGAATCCAGGTAACTATTTCTTATGTGAAGACAAAGCATTGTTGACTTCTATATTTTTCAAGGGCGTTTAGTCAGCTATCATTGGTGAGTTTCAGCAAACGTGTGTCCCCTGGGAAGTATTTTTCAAAGTGGCTGTCCTTGACATAGGAAATTCATAAGTGGATATGCTGAAGGACATGCCATGTTATATAAACATGACAGTTTAGAAAAAAAAGCCCACCACTCTGAGTCAACATTTACTGAAAGGGTCAGCTGTTGTGTTCCATGATCCAATTTTATTGATGCTTTATATTGACACAGTGGTGTGTTTACTTGCAGATGAAGTCAAAGTAAACCGTCCTCCTGACAAACAGGATTGTGATTGGTTAATATGTATATGTATTCATGTTATGTTGATTTCAGTAAGTAAGTAAGTAAGTAAAATATATTTATGAAGCACTTTTCACAGTTATAAGCCACATAGTGCTTTACAGGGGTATAACACTAAAAATACAATACATAATGAGACACGATACCAGGTGCATACCAGTCAACAAAATGTCTGTCTAAACAGGTATGTCTGTATCTGATTTTAATTTTAAATCCACAAAAACAGCTGACTGTAAGGGGGGAGGCAGAGCATTCCGTTGTTTAGGTGCTACGAACTCAAATGCTCGATCCCCTCGGTTCTTAAGCTGTGTGTGTGGGACACACAGCAAATTTAACATATTTAAAGATACTTTTTTAGCTTTTATTGCCTTTATTTATAGGACAGATTAAAACAGGAAAGTGGGGGAGAGAGGGGGAATGACATGCAGCAAAGGGTCCGAACCCACAAGGACTGAGCCTCTGTACATGGGTTGTACGTGTTCAATCAGGTGAGCTAACCAGGCGCCCCAAATTTAACATATTTAAACTACTACTGATGACACCCTGTTTTTCCAAATGTGATTTGTAATAATACATTTAATCACATGCATGCTGTTAGTAGTGGAGAGGAGGGTCACTCACAAGGGCTGCAATCTTTTTTAAATGTTTCTTTCTCATATAGTTGAAAGTCAGGTCAGGTTAATCATTATTTGTTGAATTGTATGTCTGTGATTATAATAGAAAATGACTGGGAGTCCATTTGATGACATCAGAACTGATGCAACTGAAAATCACAGATGCCAAGCAACAACATAAAAATAGAAAGATTGCATTACAAGAAATTGCTGGAACGAACCATTCTGTACTGTTACCATGGTGAGAGCGCCACTCTCTGCTGCGTGGCATTGACTGACAGCCGCACACGCCCGGTATGTGATGAAGTATCATTAAAGAAGCTGTATTTTCTGCCTCCGTCCTACTTTCTAGTAAACAACACAAATTGATCTGTAATTATATGGTGCCATTATTTTCTCTCATCATGCAAACAATGAAATAATCACACAAGCACCAACATAAGCCTTGTACGGCAGTGTGTTGTGCTCAATGCGCATTTAGGTGTATTGGTGGTTTTATCGATAGCAAAGTGCGCCATGCTTTCACATCTAAACACTTATTTAGACTCTCAGACAGGAGACTTTGCCTCACACAGAGCACTCAGATGGAACATCAGCCCCCTACTGATGGCCGCAGTGACTTTAGACTCTGAGGAAGGCTTACAACCAAAACATCAGCCTCTCTGTTGTCCCAATAAATACTACCTTTAAGCGCCGGCTAAAACTAAGGGTCAGCGATTGCAAGGATAGGATTATTTTTTATTATTATCACAATACACTTTATTGAGTCAGTATAACAAGTCTGTTTTCTTGAATATTGTGATTACACGAACAAGTTTTCAAAAGGTGTTACTTTACCATTACAGTAATGCACATCTGTTCTAGTCAGATGACTTGAGTTCATTCCTAATCAATTTCAAATTGTGAGCAGCAGCCATTGGCTCATTATTGAAAAGGTAAAAAACTAATTTGCAGCTGCTACAGTAGTAATGAAGATAATGAATGCACGGAGGAAGCC
The DNA here is from genome assembly GCF_031162955.1 of Sander vitreus. Lineage (NCBI taxonomy): Eukaryota > Metazoa > Chordata > Actinopteri > Perciformes > Percidae > Sander > Sander vitreus. Next base: position 14,154,003 of record NC_135877.1, read on the forward strand.
AACTGGAACAGTTCTGACCCACAGCACTGTAAATTAAAATGTAAGTGTATGCTGGCGAGCAACTACTGTAGTGTGGCTGTGTTAATAATATTGTTAATGGATATACATATTAATATAAATGTGCTCTAAACATAATGATTAAAATTGCTTTTTGAGGATTCTGCTGGCTCAGGCTTGTGTCATTAATGAACTAATGGTACATTTCCAATTAACACTAAGTAGCTGCTTGGTAGGATGAGGTTCTACTTTACATGACGGGACATAAAAATGGTAAGTAATGGTAGCAAAGTATTCATGATGTAGACATATTAGCATAAACTCAGTATAGTGCACCACTTAAAGGGATACAAATGGTAGGCTAGTAAGGTTAAAGCTATATTGCGTAGTTTCTGTCTCCCCCATGAAGAATTCTAAGTAATGACAACAAAACTGTCGGCGCGTCCACATGATACAAGCCTTCCGTGATCGCGCACGCGTCCCCAATCACAATCTTCTGAACATAGCCATACTGAGAAATACAGAGAGAGTTGTGTGGAGCTGATAGTCTTAATTAGCTTTGTAGCAACTCATCTGGCAATGGCTTGAATGTAACGGACGTTCATTAATATCAAAAAGTTACGCAACAAAGCTTTAAGTGGATGTGTAGGTAAAATGAGTGAAATTTGCTGTCAGTGAACATTTAACATATCAGTATCAATCTGTGGGCTGCAACTAATGATTACTTGTATTATTGATTAATCTGCCATTTTTTCCCCCAATTTATAGATTAACGATTTAGGTTATAAAATGGTAAAATATAGTAAAAAATGGCAATCACAATTTTTCATCAAAACCTTAGGATATTTAATTTACTGTCACATATCACAAAGAAAAGCAGCAAATCGTCAACTTTCAGAAGCTGGTGAATCTTTGAAATTTTTGCTTTAAAAAGGACAAACAACTAATTGATTATCATCATTTAGCTATTTTCAGCCAATCGACTTATCAATTACTTGACTAATCGTTGCAGCTCTGCTACTGAACATTTTATGATCATTTAAAAACTTTCCTCATTCAGAATTCAGGCGGCATTTCCTTTACCTCAAAAAGTATTTCTGGTTGCAAATGAGTAGTATATAAAAGTAATTTCTCAGAGATTTGGTTGAGTGAGGCAAAGATGATTTGTATGCATAGCACTTGGTTCTAAAGGAGCTTTTTATCTACTGTTTTGGTACTTAGGAAATATTAAAAATACAAATTTTTCCTTAGTTATTCCTTAGCCTACATCATGAGCTTAAGATAAGCTTTAAAAAACTCACTTCACTCAGGGCTTAATCATGCATAATGCCTGCAATTTATTGTGCATCTATATTTGTCAATTAACAATAATCAAACACTATGAGGTAAAATTAGGTGGAGCTATTAGAGTGTAGTGGTGTTTATCTCACTACTGAGATAAGGTAGAAGCATTTCTGTGGAAAATGTGAGAAGTCAAAGAAGAAGCAGTGATGGGAAAGAGTCATGGCTGAAATAACAATAGTGGGAAAAGTTTAGCTAGCTTTGCTGGCTGCAGAGAGAGAGAGCTGATCCAGTGTGCAACATTGCCCCTTTGTTGTATCAGAGCTCTCATGTTTATTCATTTTGGCATCATGGCCAAGAGGTTAACAGAGGTGTGTTTACAGAAGTTCCCCAATTCCCATAATGGTATGCGGGCAAAAGGCACCAAATAAGTTTAAGCCCTTAGAGGTCTCCTAATCTAATAGCTAATTTTCCAGAATAATCATAAAATTATTTCATCTGTGTTTATGCAGTGTGTTTGAAACACTTTGTTTGCATAGTTGAACTGCTTTGCTAAGATGTATTGTTTAAACACTCACACAACCTTTGGCTGACCTCGACCATTCAGTCTCTAACAACTGCTGATGTGACCACTGAGCTTTTAGTTGACAAGGGCAGATCTACAGCGGCTCCACCTGTCTACACCCCCGACGGCATAGCACAAAAGCCCTTGGTTATTTTGGAAAAAACGTCACACTCCCTGCAGCCAACCGTGTCAACCTTCCCCCAGACAAACAGGAAATACGAGTTCACCAGGAGGTACTCGCATCCCTGATTCTCTTCCTGCACCCTGCAGCATCAAACACCTCACACCTTGCTGCATGTTTAGCTTCACACTCAGTAAATACAGTCATTAACACACATGCAGTCAACCCTTTATACAGCCATGCATTAAGCCACACATCCCTCTGAATACAACATAGGAGCATTGACACACAAAACGAGATCTCTGATATCTACACCGACATCGCCCACCCACTTGTAGCACCATCTTTCTTCAAATGTCATATGTGAAGTGAAGTGCTCACGTCCCAGGGACAATGAGGGGTATAGGGTTTCCTGGCAAGACTTAGCAGCACCCAAACTTAGAACTGACTCCCTAAGGATGTTGGTATGTATGTGTGTGTGTGTGTGTGTGTGTGTGTGTGTGTGTGTGTGTGTGTGTGTGTGTGTGTGTGTGTGTGTGTGTGTGTGTTGATAGATGAGAGATATACACCAAACAGTAAAATTAGCTTCTTACCAACAGCCTTTGAAAGTATATTCCAGTTATCCTTCATGTGGTGTGGAGGTTAGAATACTAGACCACTACATCCACAGATACTACATCTAATGTTAAGAAATGGAACTGAGGAAGGGTTACAGTAACAAATAGCTAGAACATATGGTATTAAATTGAGACTAGAATCCTTAAAGATCCAAACGTATCCTTTAATTTGGCGTAAATGGAGACTCTTACTATTTTGGTTTAATCATACTGAAAGGTTGAAAGACTTAGCTTAGCTGGACTTGAACCATACCGTGTTTGAAAATGCACTGCTTTTTCTTATTCGGGTTTTTTAATACTTTTATTTATTTTTTGACATTTAGACATTGTCACTTTGTATCCTTCTGTCTTTATGCTGCTAAGTGAGTGATTGATGTCATCTTAATTTCGTTGTGTAGAGATATGCAATGACAATTATCTATCTATCTATCTATCTATCTATCTATCTATCTATCTATCTATCTATCTATCTATCTACCTACCTACCTACCTACCAGTCAGGCTCAATGAATAAGCATTTAGGGAAGATTTCTAATATGCTTACATAAAAAAAACATGCCAAACCAGGTAATGGCAGGTGGGGCAGAAAGAGAAACAAATAAAAGATTGGCTTCACATACTGCTGTAATGTTCCCAAAGGATGTTTGTTCTCACCACAGATCAACACTTCAAACCTTAGATTATTTTAGATCAAAACATTGATTTATGTGGTGATAATAATGACCTCTGGAGGAATATTGGCAGTGTGTGGCATGAGTTTTGACATAATTTCTGAGCTGTCGCTGGCAGCATCAAAGAAGCAGCATACTCGCCTACCCGCTACATGACAGCGAGAGTGTTTTGGGCAATAATGGATAACTAAGTATTTGCAGGCCACACGCTCCCTCTCAAATACACTCTTTTACTTAATCTTTAAATCACACAGATCTATCAGTGTCACTCCCGCGCTGGTTAAGCACCATGACACCAAGAGCTTACGACTTGTAAAAAAACACAAACTCTAAAAGGGTTTCGATTTATATGTTAATGGTAACAAAATGACTGAGGTGATGCTATCTCGTCTCACTGAAGTCCCTGCTGTCTACGGCGGCACTAATGACCTATGAAAGGAAATGACGAGTTCCACTCATTTTCAAGCAGCGCCATCAATCACATCAATCTTTCCTGCAGAATATCTAGGTTGTAATAAATAGAAGTGGAGAGTGTGGAGAATGTCAGAGTGAGAGAAACAAGAGACTGATTCAGCAGTTGGAAAAAAAATATATAATACATAGATGTGGTCCGGTTCGTGTTTACACTGGCTTTTTACAAACAAACCAAGAGCCGCTTTGGCGACTTTCATCCTGTATCATCAGCGCTATATAAATCTATGTGGGAAAATCATATTCTGGTGACTAGCAGCAGTCTGCACTTTACTGTGTATATTTATGCTCTCTGGTAAAGAGCTCACGAAGAAACAACTATGAGCATTATTAGTCAAGACTGCAATTCTACAGCATGTTAATTATAAAGACGAAAAGATAGAAACAGGATGAAAAAACATCTTCTTTACTCTAATACTATGGAGAGCTTGATTGGAAGCTTTTGCACCAGCCCAAACAAACGCACCAGAATTAGTTTTTTTGTGTGAAAGGACCTAGTTTGCAAACTGAGAAAGTTATCATGTGTCTGATTAACACAATTAATCATACAATAACTGCAATCATGGTTTTTAACTTCCACAATTAATTAAACTTGATTTAGTGAGATATTTATGTTCTTTGTATTCACCGCGACTCTGGCACATCATAACAAGCACTGCCTATTCATAGTCTATTCACAGTCACAATCTAAAATGTCATATTGCAATAGAAAGTATTTTGTTCCTGAAAATGATTAAGTAAATCATTTTGACCGCAGTACTAAGAAACAAATAAAATGAATGTGAGCTAATATGACTATACATGCATGCTTATACACAGCTTAGGAACACATTATGTGATGTACCAACTGTCAGTAAACTCGAAGTGATCCAGACTGTTGAACATTACTGACAACCTGAGCATGTACCTAAAGCCTATAGCAACAGTGCATAATGCATCAAATAATATAATAAAGACCAAACACCCATGATGGGGAAAAAACTATTATCACAGTCTATGAGCAAAACAAATGGAGCCATGCCAAAGTAAAACAGACACATAGTCAGGCAAACTACAGTTCATCACATTACATGTCAGCATCTAAAATACATACATCACATCTATTCCTATGACTACAACTACTACCACTTAACACACAACTTAAGCAACCGCTGCTCTGCTCAAACTATTTTGTGAGCTTGTCAAGCACATTAATTATGTCAAAATGTCCCCTAAGGTGAAATACCTAGATCAGATTTCTTCAAAAATGGCATGCATTTAAAGCTTTTTGCTATTTAAACAGGTGAGCTCAGAAAACTATAATTTTAGAAACATTACAGCCTGAACACACATTTTACAGCGTAATGCAGCCCTGCAGGTAAAGTGGCACTCATGTGATAAGAGCTACTTTTCAAAGTAATGTGGTATTCCATAAGAAGATGTTAAAAACATATCAGTTTAAATATAGCACACTTATAAGCACTTAAATTGAAACCCAGTGGCACTCACCTGAAAGCCTTTTGCCTCTATCCTCTTGTTTCTGCCCTGCTACTGGTACCTGGTTTTCTGCACATAATAGATTAATATAATTATATAAGTTATATAAGCCAAAATCAGTTAGAGGGCCATAACCGTTTTATTTTATTTATCTAAATGTATTTCCTGATTAAATGCGTTATATAAATGGGCATTAAAATTATCATGAGAAAACAGCATGAGGCAATAAAAATACTGGTTTCCATGAATTATAGGCTTCTAAGAAAACATACATAATTAAGCATTAACTGTTTAATAGGTGAACATCATGGAAAACTAGCTACACCATGGAACATAGCAATTTGGGGGAGAAAAATCTCACCAATGCCTCAGCTGCAGCTCCACCTTTCTCCTCGGCTGCTGGTTCCTGGAATCTGCTAACGTTTGGAAACAAAGTAAGCTAGCACTCACCTTGCTAGGCTACTGTTGATATTGTCCTTTACAGTTACTACTTACATGGGTGTTTAAGGCCTGACTTACCTTACATTATGGTAACATTGGTTGAAAATATAAAAATATGAGCAGCTATGGCGCACATGCTAACTAGCTAAATGTAAGTTAAGATACAGTAATTAAACGTTGGCGCACTTTCACGTCATGCTAGGCCCCACACACACACACACACACACACACACACACACACACGTTACTTAGGCTGCTCACAGTAATTTCTTATTCATTTTTCATAATTATGATGATTTAATTGCTCTCAAATTATTAACTGTATGTTCTGTGCCTTGACTATAATTCTTCAATCTTCTAACCACATTAAAACACCATTTCATTTCTTGTGTATAATTTGCCCAACCAAAATAGTTCATACATCATTCTTGCTCTGTATACATATTTTTTCGTCACAAAGAGAGGGTTAGCGTGTGTTTTAAAGCAGGCATGCAGTAGGAGGGATTGGCAGTATATTTCAGCACTGCAGTGTGACTGTGGCAAATGGTTTATACAAGTCAGACAGAAGGGATGACAGTTTCTTTGTGCCCCGGGGAAGCTGTCACTGGCACTACATAAACTTACCCTACATGTATATTTGCATGTGCCTGACCACGTGACAAGAGAGAAGTAGTCGATAAAGTTGCTGCATAAATCAATCGGAGCACAAAAACACATTGATCACAGAGACATGTTGAGATGCAATTCTTATCAACAATCTACATCATGTAACATGAGGAAAGTGAGGGTATGACCAAAATAGAAATGGCCTCATTTAACTGCACTAGCCGATCAATACTGTGCAAGGTGAAAAGATGCAGATATTATGTGTGAATATTAAAAGAATAACAACTGAGCTCAAAAATCTGTTAAACTAACATAAGAATCTCCCAGAGAGTGATGGACACTATATATACCTGGTGGCTGTGCTGTGGGAAAACAGGTCTGTGATTGATTATACCAGGACATTAAAGGTCACTGTTCAATAGCCATGTGTACAACATTGAGAGGCGCTTTGGAAGACACACATCAATATCTTTGTTTGTCAGAGTCAGTATATAAGGGAGAAAATGAGACCACGAGAAGGGTAGATTGATTTGCGCACCTGCTGTCTCTTTCTAACACCTCATTCCTATGACGATTTGACAACGGGAAAAAAGCAGCGAAAGAAGATATTTGGCCCAAAAAAATCCTGATGATTCGCTGTCCTTCTCTTTACTGTGGAGAGGAGGTGGGGAGGGGGGCACAGGGGTTGGGAGAACAGTGCGACAGTGGCTAAAAATAACCCTGTGTGTAGGCTATGTGTGTGTATGCGTTTGCCATGCAGAGTTAATCAGAGCCAACTACACTCCTTCTCCACTAAACACACACACACACACATACACACACACACACACACACACACACACACACACACACACACACACACACACACACACACACACACACACACAAATACTCCGCCCCTGACACAGGCATGGGAGTGCTGCTGATCACACTGACTTTCTTTTGGTTGCTGCCCATGCCGCTCCTCCACAGGGCATTTCACTGCGCTTTCTGGAACTAGAAGAGACAAGCCCCCATGTTCTGACTGGGGGCTGAGGCTTCCAGCTCAGACAGAATTAACCAACTCTCACTCTCGTTTCCTTTTTTCTCTCCACCCCCGTCCGCTTCCCTCCATCAGTTTGGCAGAAAACACCCTGTATCAACTCATATGCTCATATACACTGAGGTTTTTTTATGTGTGTGCCTGCTGAGTGCAAGTGCAGCCAAGCTAGGCCAGGCCAGGCCTCAATCTATGCCAGGAACAGCAGTGATAAAACATTCCCCCTCGGAGACTCCCAACACAGCAACATGGCATGGCAGATGGTGAGACATTCAGCCTCTGTCAACAGAAGAGAGAAAACAGAGAGAAGCACAAGAGGACATAAGAGATGGTGATGGAAAGAGAAGTGGGAGAGAATCAGGTGAGAACAGGAGCAAGTGTCAGGGACATTAAAAAGTGATTTGACGTTGATTCAGAGCGCCACCATGTGGACCACGCGGCGACCGCCTCTGGGCTTTTGCAGAGCCAGGCAGAGAAAGAGACATGTCACTGATTTTCCACACAGTCAACAAAATGATTTTGCCATGCAAGGTACATACACAGCCTCCGATAGTAATTTCTCCAAAATACACACATACATGCACACACTCATAACCAAATCCCTACAGAGCTCTACCTGGCAACAGCATACAAACAGAATGTTTTTTCCCCTCTCTGTCTCACAAACAACAACCTGACTCAAAACCGGGAGTGGCTGTGTGTCTATTTATGCCTATATAAACAGTATGACAACTTAAACACAAATACCTAAAAATGGAATATATGTGCTGTTAACATCCTGCTTTTTAGCAAAGCAGAACACAGTGAGCACTAGGAGGAATGTGTTTATGAGCTGTACAGATTAATCAGTATAAATGAAGTCAGCCACCAACCCTATGCCGAACTATGGAGCTAAATCAGGGCCAAATGTTTTGTTAATTTGAAAAAAATATATATAGTTGAAAAACTTAAGCTTGAAATTGAAAATTAAAGTTTTGGTTTAAAACTTGAAAAATAAAACCATGTATTCAAACTAAAAATAAGTGTACCAATTTTTCTTTCAGTTTGAATAAAATTTAGATTAAATTCTGGAATTATTTTGAATAAATTATTAATTTTCATTTTTCACTTTTATATTTTGTTTTCAGTTTCAGAATGTATGCACCACAGTATTCACTCGGCAGTCAACATGGCGTCCGCTCCGCCAAAGCAACCCTGGCGCCAGCGCACAGGTAAGACATGTGAAAGATATTAGCATTTTTGAATAGATACTTTGGGACATTGTCCCCGCAGTGGCATTTTTTTGTCATTAACACAAAGGGAAAATAGGTGGACAGCTGGACAAAGCTGGAAATGAAGCATCGCAGCCACTGTCGAGTAATGGTCATTCTGACAAGCAGAGGTTAACAAAGACATTACACGTTAAAGTCAAAAAACTTGAGCTGGACACTGAAATTAGTGTCAAAAACACCAGCTAGTGTGAAGCTAACATTAGTTAATGCTAACCATAGTGCTAGCAATGCTTCATTTCCAGCTTTGTCCAGCTGTCCACCTATTTTCCACCTGTGTTAATGACAAAAAAAATGCCACTGTGGGGATAATGTCCCAAAGTATCCATCCATCCATCTTCATCCGCTTATCCGGGGTCGGGTCGCGGGGGTAGCAGCTCCAGCAGGGGACCCCAAACTTCCCTTTCCCGGGCCACATTAACCAGCTCCGACTGGGGGATCCCGAGGCGTTCCCAGGCCAGGTTAGAGATATAATCCCTCCACCTAGTCCTGGGTCTCCCCCGAGGCCTCCTCCCAGCTGGACGTGCCTGGAACACCTCCCTAGGGAGGCGCCCAGGGGGCATCCTTACCAGATGCCCAAACCACCTCAACTGGCTCCTTTCGACGCAAAGGAGCAGCGGCTCTACTCCGAGCTCCTCACAGATAACTGAGCTTCTCACCCTATCTCTAAGGGAGACGCCAGCTACCCTCCTGAGGAAACCCATTTCGGCCGCTTGTACCCTGGATCTTGTTCTTTCGGTCATGACCCAGCCTTCATGACCATAGGTGAGGGTAGGAACAAAAACTGACCGGTAGATTGAGAGCTTTGCCTTCTGGCTCAGCTCTCTTTTTCGTCCCAACGGTGCGATAAATTGAATGTAATACCGCACCTGCTGTGCCGATTCTCCGACCAATCTCCCGCTCCATTGTCCCCTCACTCGCGAACAAGACCCCAAGGTACTTGAACTCCTTCACTTGGGGTAAGGACTCATTCCCTACCTGGAGAAGGCACTCCATCGGTTTCCTGCTGAGAACCATGGCCTCCGATTTAGAGGTGCTGATCCTCATCCCAGCCGCTTCACACTCGGCTGCGAACCGATCCAGTGAGTGCTGAAGGTCACAGGCCGATGATGCCATCAGGACCACATCATCTGCAAAAGCAGCGATGAGATCCCCAGCCCACCGAACTGCAACCCCTCTCCACTCCGACTACGCCTCGATATCCTGTCCATAAATACTACAAACAGGATTGGTGACAAAGCGCAGCCCTGGCGGAGGCCAACTCTCACCTGAAACGAGTCCGACTTACTGCCGAGAACCCGGACACAGCTCTCGCTTTGGTCGTACAGAGATTGGATGGCCCTGAGAAGAGACCCCCTCACCCCCGTACTCCCGCAGCACCTCCCACAGTATCTCCCGGGGCACCCGGTCATACGCCTTCTCCAGATCCACAAAACACATGTAGACTGGTTGGGCATACTCCCAGGCTCCCTCCAGGATCCTTGCGAGTAAAGATCTGGTCCGTTGTTCCACGACCAGGACGGAATCCGCATTGTTCCTCTTCAACCTGAGATTCGACTATCGACCGAACCCTCCTTTCCAGCACCTTGGAGTAGACTTTACCGGAGAGGCTGAGAAGTGTGATACCCCTGTAATTGGCACACACCCTCTGGTCCCCCTTTTTAAAAAGGGGAACCACCACCCCGGTCTGCCACTCCTTAGGCACCGTCCCAGACTTCCACGCAATGTTGAAGAGGCGTGTCAACCAAGACAACCCCCTCCACACCCAGAGCTTTAAGCATTTCTGGACGGATCTCATCAATTCCTGGGGCTTTGCCACTGTGGAGTTGTTTAACTACCTCAGCAACCTCCACCAGGGAAATTGATGCCAATCCCCCATCATCCTCCAGCTCTGCCTCTACCATAGAGGGCGTATTAGTCGGATTTAGGAGTTCCTCAAAGTGCTCCTTCCACCGCCCTATTACCTCCTCAGTTGAGGTCAACAGCATGCCATCCTGACTGTACACAGCTTGGATGGTTCCCTGCTTCCCCCTCCTGAGGTAGCGAACGGTTTTCCAGAAGCACCTTGGTGCCGACCGAAAGTCCTTCTCCATGTCTTCTCCGAACTTCTCCCACACACGCTGCTTTGCCTTTTTCACGGCAGAGGCTGCAGCCCTTCGGGCCCTTCGGTACCTTGCAACTGCCTCCGGAGTCGTCTGGGATAACATATCCCGGAAAGACTCCTTCTTCAGTCGGACGGCTTCCCTGACCACCGGTGTCCACCACGGTGTTCGTGGGTTACCGCCCCTTGAGGCACCTAAGACCCTAAGACCACAGCTCCTCACCGCAGCTTCAGCAATGGAAACTTTTAACATTGTCCACTCGGGTTCAATGCCCCCAGCCTCCACAGGGATGCACGAAAAGCTCCGCCAGAGGTGTGAGTTGAAAGTCTGTCGGACGGGGGCCTCCTCCAGACGTTCCCAATTTACCCGCACTACCCGTTTGGGCTTACCAGGTCTGTCCAGAGTCTTCCCCCACCCCCTGACCCAACTCACCACCAGATGGTGATCGGTTGACAGCTCCGCCCCTCTCTTCACCCGAGTGTCCAAAACGGCCTCAGATCAGATGAAACGATTATAAAATCGATCATTGACCTTTGGCCTAGGGTGCTCTGGTACCAAGTACACTTATGAGCATCCCTATGTTCGAACATGGTGTTCGTTATAGACAATCCATGACTAGCACAGAAGTCCAACAACAAACAACCACTCTGGTTTAGATCAGGGAGGCCGTTCCTCCCAATCACGCCTCTCCATGTGTCTCCATCATTGCCCACGTGCGCGTTGAAGTCCCCCAGCAGAACTATGGAGTCCCCGACTGGAGTCCCATGCAGGACTCCACTCAAGGTCTCCAAGAAGGCCGAATACTCCGAACTCTTGTTTGGTGCATATGCACAAACAACAGTCAGAGTTTTCCCCCCCACAGCCCGCAGGCGTAGGGAGGCGACCCTCTCGTCCACCGGGTTAAACTCCAACTCAGCCGGGGGCTTGTGAGTATCCCCGCACCCGCCCGGCGCCTCACATCCTGGGCAACTCCAGAGAAGAAAAGAGTCCAACCCCTATCCAGGAGTATGGTTCCAGAACCGAGACTGTGCGTAGAAGTAAGCCCCACCAGATGTCCCAAAGTATCTATTCAAAAATGCTAATATCTTTCACATGTCTTACCTGTGTGCTGGCGCCAGGGTTGCCTTGGCGGAGCGGCGCCATACTGACTGCCGAGTGAATACTGTGGTGCATACATTCAAAGTCGTACCTGGAAGTGGGAGAAGTCATTGTTCCTGCTGAACTGCACAATCTGGCACAGTTTATTGCTCTTATAGTCTAATTGGTACCACGTGTTGTCCAAAACAGTTTTTTAAATGGAACTTTGTCACTGGCATCAGTTTATTTAGTAAAAGTCACATGTATATGGTGGATAGAAAGCATTCAGTCATAGTTCTCACAGTAACACAATTTCCTGAAGGCAACATGACTGAGGAGAGTCTTCTGCCTTCTTTGTTAAGCTGTCACTCATAATTCCACGCCCCTCTGAGTTGAAGCCACGCCCCCTACGCAAAATCAGGACCAAAAGTCTGAAACTGAGAAAAACTGATCTGAAACTGAAAAACAGGTCTGAAACTGAAAAAAAGATTTGAAGCCATAAAAAAATAAGTTTTGAATCTGAAAACATGAAATGTGGAACTGAAAACAAATATAAAAGTGAAAAATGAAAATTAATAATTTATTCAAAATAATTCCAGAATTTAATCTAAATTTTATTCAAACTGAAATAAAAATTGGTACACTTATTTTTAGTTTGCATACATGGTTTTATTTTTCAAGTTTTAGACCAAAACTTAAATTTTCAATTTCAAGCTTTAGTTTTTCAACTATATATATTTTTTTCAAATTAACAAAACATTTGGCCCTGATTTAGCTCCATATCGAACTACATTCTTTTGTATCTCCACAGCTAATTAAAAAACATTCAGATAAAATAAAGCCCTGTGTGGGTGGCTGACTAAAGGCACCTATCATGTGGTTGTGACGTCCTCAGTCCCATTCCAGAGGACCTTTGTCACATGTAATGTGCCTTTCTCTCTGTGTGTGTGTGTGTGTGTGTGTGTGTGTGTGTGTGTGTGTGTGTGTGTGTGTGTGTGTGTGTGTGTGTGTGTGTGTGTGTGTGTGTGTCTCTAAGCTACCACAAATGCTAAATGCTTTCCTCTCAACAATACAAGGTATTAACCATCTGCCTCAGTTCATCCCATAATGCACTATTAAGTACAGCTGATGGGAACGTTTTGCAAAAATTCGTTGCAGGTATTTGCTGAAAAGTTAAGGGTTCACCAAAGTTATTACAATTCATCCTGAGGGGGACATGAATGTATATACGAATTTTGTGCTAATCCACGTAGTAGATGTTGCAGCCTGGATCATCCGAGTACATTACCAGGATAAGCCTGACCTGCTGCTATCTGTGTGTCAAAATCCCTTTGCTACAACCTCTGAGCTAGCAAGCTACACGCTGACAATGGAAAGTAGGTACTGCATACTGCATACTGCATTCGTCTGTAGTATGTAGTAGGCTATTTTGAAAATGGCTAGTGTTTCAGGCAGAGGAGCTATAGCAATGGGCTACATAGAGCTAGGCTACAGAAGCATATTGTAGGCCTACTAGTGTGTTTCGCCAATCTTCTTGTGTGTGTCGTATAAATGCTGTAACCAGACACAAAAATGGCAACTACCTTAGTATTGAAGAACTGTGCCGTCAGGTGGTCCCTATGAATAATAGGGGCTTTTTAAAGAAATGCAAACAACCCAGAATGTTTTTTCCTCCTAGCCTAGAATATAGCTATGGTGTAGCCAGACCTTACTCCACAGCGCTGTGGAGATAGGTCTGGCAATGCAAGACTGTAGATGTTGAGATATCTCAGTTTGGACCAAAGTGGTGGACCGACCGACATCCACATCCGTCTGGTTCCCTAGACCCTTTTGAACTAAATGCTTTTAATTAGATTTTAATTGGACTAATATAATGTCTCATATTAATATAGCCCATTCATCAGTTTAAGTCAGGCGCAGCACCAGGGTTGTTATGCCCCCCTATTGGGTGTGTGAGAGAGAGCGAGAGAGAGAGAGAGAGAGAGAGAGAGAGAGAGAGAGAGAGAGAGAGAGGTGTGTGTTTCTGGGTTTGCGTGTGTTTTGTAATTGCAGTGCACGGGCCTCATTAGTATTTTAGCAGCAAGCCTGGCGGGGACGCAGACTCACAAGATTGGCTAATGACAGAGATGAGATAATTTACAAAGAGGGTGAGGGTGACGGCTTCATAAACACAGGCTTATGCAACGTGTGTGATCTCCATATTAGGCCTACTACCCCCTGCCCTCCAAACACATATGCTGTACACTCACATTTAATAAGGACATTGCAGGTAAATGCCAAACCAAGGCAATTAGTACAAACGGTACAGATTGACTCTGACTGGAGCCCCATCGTGACCATCTTATCCATCCAATAGTTTTACATCACTTAGTGCTAAAATGGTTTTGTGCTATGAGAAATACTGTACTGCTTCCAGTGCAGTGGGTTGGCATTAAAGATTGGTGACAGACTGAATAAATGAAGAAAACAAACATTAAAAAAGAAATACATAGCAAGCCAGTAAAAATGTTGTCAGCAGCATACAGTCTTGGTGGAAATGTGTGACTACCCCATTTCCAGGAATTGTAATTTAGGCGTTTTGTAGTACATTAGCACTTACATTGGTGTGTGTGTGTGTGTGTGTGTGTGTGTGTGTGTGTGTGTGTGTGTGTGTGTGTGTGTGTGTGCGTGTGTGTGTGTGTGTGTGTGTGTGTGTGTTTTCAAACATTCCCACAAACTGTACCTAGGGTTTTTAGTAACCTGGCATTTATACAATGCAATACAATGCAGCGCAGCCTGTTCTATTTCATGTTATACTGATGATATAAACATGGTATAGGCGGATTTCTAAACCTTTGGACAGAGTCTCTTTCCTACCATTTCCAGTCTTTATGCTAAGCTGTGATAACTGTATCCCAGCTGTAGTGTAATATAAAATAAAAGAGTGGTATCATGTAACTCTTCCACAAGAAAGAGAAAAGGCATATTCCCAAATTAAGTCCCTTTAACTTATCCAGATATTAAGTGAGCAGCTAAGACTCTTCGACAAGAGACACACATCTCCCTCTTTCTCGCCATCTTTTGAAAAACACGGGATGGATGAATGACATGACAGACTACAGTGAAGGACAGTTAAGAAGGAAACAGAACAAGAGGGTACAGGCAATGAACGAGGACAAAGCATCCAGAGCAGCAGAATAATCTTTCAAGGCTGTTTCTACAGGCGAGCGAGGTGTCCTTGCTGCAGCTTAAAAATGCTTTTAGATGATAAATTAAAGCGACATAATTTCAGAACTAAAACTGGGAGAGATGAAGGCGACTGCTGCACATAATTTGAGTGACTCACAGCTGGCTGTGTGGCAGAGAGGGCGAACCAGCCACTTATTCTCCCAACTTAATGCCATACAGGGACTGAGCTGTATTTGCACAGTACCTACTTGCACTGCCAGTTGGGGCAGGACAATATAATGAAATGTAATGAAAATGTTTGGAGGTATCATACAGGCTTCTGTAATTGTGTGAATTTTTCAGAACACCCAGTCCAAGCCACAGACCCACTAAGGACAGACTTCTTCAACTGAGTATATTACATTAAAGTTTGACCATCTACATACAAATATTAATCTTTAGGTTTTGAATGAATTATCTTTAAAAGGTACATCAATAATTGGATTGTTTGCTCTGCAAGCTCAAGGACTCCCAATCAGCTAAAGAACATATTTGGTATTCTTTACAAGCACAGCCAACAAATCCCATAATCACATCTTATTACTTTGACGTGAATGATTGAGCTGCTGATTCACAAAACCAAAAACTAGCTATTTGTGGTGAGTTCAAGTCTAGAAAAAGTAACAGTGGTGACACAACCGAGGTGTGAGCAACTTCACAAACTGCTCAGAAACAACCTAAACTCCAGAGCGTTTGAATGGTCTCCTGAAGGACGCTTTAACCACCGGCTCCTTGACAGGACTGTGGCAGCTCCTTTCTATTCCTGGAAAGAGGGCAATTACACTGATGGACGAATGAGGGAAAAATGGAAGGAAAGAAAGGACTGTTTGTTCTGCCTGGAAATGGAAGCAGGAGTGGAAAAAGAAACTGTTCGGGTGGTTGGTTGATGTAAAGTATTAGCACTGACGGACCAGAAATCACTTCACTGACCGTAGACGCTACAGAAATAGACCCTACAGAAGTCTTCAAAAGTGTGGGAAGGAAAAGTACCAAAATGGCAATCTCTTTGCAATTTTGTCCATTTCTTGATGAGTAGGAGGCTTACATTTGAAAAAGGAATTACACACCCCCTGTGTCTTTGTGTACAGTTGTGCTCATTTCAAAACTGACCTTTTGCAAAAGTGGAAAAAGAAAGGAGTTGTGACATTCAATTAAACTCACGCCTCCACCTCCAACGGTAATCATCGCCACTTTAGATCGACAAACACAGGGAGAGTCGAAGGGGTTGGTTGTTTATGTGCATCTATTTGGCCCAGAGATCCATATCATTTGCATAATTATGAACAGTAGATATGGTTGTCATGGGAAACAGACTGGTGGGATGTGAGAGAGAGAAAAGAGAGTGCTGCAATGCTGAGCAATATCAGAAATGAACAATGTATTCTAGCAGAAACAGGGAAAACCCTCTTTAATCTTGGCTAAATGATCCAAATAAATTGTAAATTAAACCCAAACATGAAGTCGTGAATCTGTTCACTATCATCACGTTTCTTAATGTGTTTAGACATCAGCCGCGTCGTTGATTAAAGCTGCACGGTATTGAATGTGAGGGGAGTATAAGCTGAGTAAATCAGCAATCTTTCACTGACATGACATTCCAGTGCTCACAGTGTGGACTAAACAATGAACATTATAAGATGTCTGAACCTAATCTGACCAAGTGGCTGAGGAAACACAAGATGTAAACAGCTGAAATCTACTCAACATAACTCAACTTGCCCTCAAGCCAGAAAACCTGCTCCTGATTACAACGGGCAGCACGCCAAGTCATAAAGTACAAAAGTAAGTAATGAAGCCTGCCACAAAACGTCATGACTTTACTGCACAAGCAGTGAATTTTCACCATTTAATGTGTTAAAGCACCACAAATTACGTGACATGCGGAAAACCTTAAACAATCATTACTTTATATCTCCATCTAATAGAAAGTGTAGGGAATCATGATTTTAAACTAATTGAAATGTTTCCAGGGTATCCTCTAGTGACTACACAACTGGCTGTGAGAAAAGTAATTACTGGCCAAATCAAAGCAATCACACATGTGAACAAGAGGGCAGCATAGCAACAAACAGAGACATGAAAGGCTTCCCAGGTCCAGTGCTTTAAAAAACACAGTCGTGTCATTAACTGGGGGCAAGTTTAGTCTTACGGCCTGCACAGATAATGTGACTCATGGGCCTCATTACACAACATCCGCTAAATGTGTTTGCGGTCCATTAAAGGTCCAACACACAATGTATTAATTATGGTTATATTATTAATCATGAACAACTGGCATTAATTATAAAAAAATAACCTGATTAAACCCTCCTCTCCTGTTTGTCTCAGCTTCCTTGACCCACCATCTCTTCTCTCTCCGACAACTATAGCTCATACCTCCCTTTAACCAGCCTTCCTCACACCCATCCATCCATCATTTCACTCACCTCCATTGCTCCTCCTGTGCAGCCCTTTTTACTTGGAACAATGTAAAACAAAAACAAAAAGAAACTGAATTTAGCCAACATGTTTGGTGTTATGACCCATGGTGTTCTGTGTTCCTGCCTTTCGTTCATTGTTTCAGGAAGCTCCCAATCAACCAACTCCTATCCAATCAGTGGCACCTGATCTACCTACAAAAGGCCCTTCCTCCACCAATCCCTCTTAAAATACTTGTATACCTTTACTGGATAAATTACACTCTATCATGCATTGGGCCACAGTCTTCTTCATCTATTTCTATGCTCTCTATATTCTCTATTTCTATGCTGTCTGTTTTTCCTATTATTGTTTATCTGTTCTTCTATATTCCATCTTCCTGGATGGATGCACATTCGGATAAGGTTAAGAAGGGTTTCTAGTGTTGAAATGGCTTCTTTCTTCATTTTTTTTTTTTACATCCAGTTAGACACTGCCATGCTGCCTGAAGACATATAGTGTGTACATGTACAGTATAATGTGTATGTTTTTGTGTACTGCACTGTATGTCTTGTACTGTTGTCCCTGAGCTGTCTATCTGTGTGTCATGTGCTGTTTTTCTCACAGTTGTCAACAATTCTTCAATATTATTGTTCTGCCTGAGCGGACTGACAATTTGTTAGATACATACTGTAACGTTGCATTTGCACTGTGTATCCAGGCTGTGTGGAGGCATTTAAGACTTTGATGCACATCCAGAACGACAAGTTGACACATTTCTTCTGGGAGAGCTCACAGACAGAACTACATAGACTCAGGATAGAACGGAACAAATTTAGATCCAGACGTCGAGAGGGAATGTGGACATTTTTTGACTGGAGCGGCACTGAGGGCGAACATACCACTGAGGGGGGAAGATGCGTGCCGTCTCATAAACAGCTGCAGGCCTGCTGTCTGATAGACAAAGCACAAATTAATTAACCTTTTTCTCAGTTAATGGCTTCAAATCTGCAGGTCCAAGGGTCAGTCTTTATCCACAATGGTGCAGGAGGATTGTTTATGCTGCTGTATGTGCTGCTGTTCTGTCACTTTTCCATTTTTTTCTCAGATATCATCCTAAGGCGGTGAGACAGTGTGAGTCATCCTTCAGAGAATTTTATTCCTGGCACTGGCGAGGCAGAGTAAGCATGATCGATTCCATGGCTTTTGTCCTCATCTTCTTCCATACGTGTGTGCAGTTTTTTTTAATCTGTTTATCTTTTTGGATTATTTGGACATTTATTGTTGCTTGTGATCATATGTGACTGTGAGTGGCTTTTACCATCCACATACAGAGAGCATAATTTGATGTTTATGCAGGGACATTTCCATGTACCGTATGCATGGGCACACACAGTGCTACACTGTATGTGCTTTGAAACAAAAGTAAGCTGTGCGTGTGTGTTTATGATTGCACCTCTCTGCTGTGTGCATTGGGTGACAAATAGCTGACAGGCAGCGTGTCCAGCAGCAGGCAATGGGGGGAGGGGGGGCAGGCTCATATTGTCCTCGGCTCTGTCATCATATCGATCCCCCTCCATCTTATTTAGCTGCTGCCAAAACTCACAGCTCTGTATTGACTCCAGCTTATTACACCTCATTTTGACCCAGCCATACAACAAAGTCAGAACAAAGTGGCCGCTGGCAGGTGGAATCATGCTCGAATGCCTCCAAAACAAGTGTTTTCATCAAACGTCAGTGATCTCTGGGAAATGCTGATCTGTTTTGTGTGAGGTGGTTGTGAGCTTTTAGGCCAAACCCCCAAGATAATTCATTCACTGGGAAAAACACATTCATTTTAGTGACAGCTGCTGAGACTTTAATTAAGTTAGGATTAAACCCTGCAACATGCGTCAAAAATAAATAATCTTTTATTATGTATAGGCAGAAATCCCATAACTAACTGCTAATTGGAGAATTTGCAGTTGCCTGTTTGTACAAATCAAGATTTACTTTTAGAGCTGTGAACTACTTAATCTGTACTACCAAGCCTTTGCCCTGCTCTCTTTGAGGGACAAATGTTAATGGGTGAAATTTTAATATACTGTGTTAAAATTAAAAATGTGGATCGTAATCATTTTGGGACTCGCACTGTGGTTAAAACGTATGCATATTTATATTAACTTTATCATCCGTATTATAGGTTTACATACAGTCATCATATGTCACATACGGACTCTTAGTACCTTACAGCACCGTGAGGGTGCCATGTTCTGCAAATAGGTGGCTCCAGTGGGAATAACGTGTTTTTCTTGAAGGATTGTTACCAATCTGTAACTGCTGAGCTCCGTAGATGTGTAATTTGAAGCACACTCCGAAATCAGTATGGTTCTATAAAGAATATTAGTGCCTTAGAGACAGAGGTTTTCTTTATTGAAGATGGTATTAGAAGGTATTTCTGACTTATTACATGTCATATTGAAGGTTGGAAGAGCTCAGAGATCGAACACAAACCATAATCCATACACCAAACCATAAAATTGTGAGCTCATAAAAAACACCTGAGCCCACTGAGAAGCAGATGTTATTTCATACACGGCTCCTCAGACAGCGACTGCTGAGCTGAATGTTGAATGGTTGGACTTGACATGCCGTTCAGGTACTAACTCAACCATCTGTTGTTTACACTGTGCTGCCCTCGACAATATCTGACAATGACACAGTTGTCCTTGCTTCTGCAGTGACAGGGACACACAGAGCGCTGTCACCGATCTCTGCACTTTTTCCTCAAGCTGCACTGGCCAAACAACACTGGTTAAAGGAGCACTGAGAAATATGACTGTCCCACTGCACAAAATGATCATTGATTTTTTTTCATACAGACAAATAAGCACAGCAGCAAATACATTGTATTCTTATCACTATCCTTAAATTAGTATTTTGCATTGTAATATTAACTCTACACTAGATATTTATAGTTTCTGTCTCTGCAAACTACTTTACTTTTACTGACTTTTTTATTTCAGTTACAGAGCACATAGGTCATGCCAGACACCTGTTGTGTTTATTACATTTTATTGTGTGCCAACAAAGGTTAATGAAAGTCATAGTTAACCTATGCTACATTCTTTTTTTTATGTCAGAAATGGGAAGCCAAACATCATTGCAGACCTAAAACTTTCAATATAAAGGTTTTTTTAAAAGGCTGTGTAATTTGACATGTCATGTTGTTGTGCGTCTGACAATAAATAACTTGAAACTTAAACCTTGAGTTATATGGCCACTCCATCACCCATTAATCAGCAGCCACGACCGACAGTCTACACCTCTGACCCCCCGACCTGTCTACGAAACGAGGTCTGACATAAGAATCCGGCACTCGGGCTACAATGCTTTGTTTGTAGATTGACAGCCCAGTGTGTGCGTGTGTGTGGGTGTTAGAATGGATGAGTCACACTTGCCATTTGCGCTGTGCTCACAAATTAACACAGGATTGCTGGAATCCAGGAAAGATGCTGTGTGTGTGTGTTTGTATGTACCGTCGTGCAGTAGTTAAACATACATGGTGTAAATGTTAGAGCAGAGAAACTGCATGAATCCTGTCAGCACTTTCCTCCTGTTTAGTTATTCTAGCACTCAACCCCCTGTCTACAGAGCAACTTGATATTTACTAAAAGACCCATAAAGAAGCACTGAAAGGAGGGCAAATTAAAAGAGTCTGCTTGTTTACTTTTGAGAGTAATGTTTGCACACTCTGGAGTGTGTGTGTGTGGTATGACTGAATCAGGTCTTCTCTCTCACTTTGGATATACCAGGTGTTCATGTCCTTGACACAACAGGCTTAGAGGACTGTCACCGCATACTGCAAATCCCTCCCGTGGACACAGTGTCCAGTGTCTCACAAGCACACACCTACCTGCCTATTTCCCTGTAACTGCTGGGTCAACAGCCATTAATGTCCCCAGCTCTCTGCACAGGAGTGAAGCGAAATGGGGAGATGAGGATGGAAATAGATGTGGCACAAACATCCCTCAGTTCCTCGCCGTGAACTTTTTTGACTAATGAGCCAGTATAGCAGAGGGGTTAATTCCCAAAGGGCAGACAGGGTAACGTCAATGCCCCCTTCTCCTTGCCCTATTTTTTATTTTTGTGCGAGTGTGTGCTTGTCTGAACGTGTTTTAATGTGTGTGGTTGAAATTAAACGCTCACCCTGGACTGGGCACGGCTAGCTTTTTTCTATTTGGGTCACCATACAAACCTCTAATGGATGGCTAAAGTGGGTCTCGGACCAGCACACTGTCTTACAGTATATTAATAACCTTCATAAACACAGGGAGATGGAGGCAGGAAACTGGAAACATCAACATAATCAATTGGTGAATAAGTCACCAATTTATTGGGTTGCCTACAGCTCTGAGAAACATGCTTGTGACCCCAGGGGTTTGATACCCAGACAAGAGCAATACTGTCCCCTTCTTCCATTCCAACACTGAAGTGCTTTTAAGCAAGACCTTTAACCCCCAACTGCTACACTAGAGCTGCTCAGTGGCAAACTTATCCCATTGTGGTTGTGAATGTGTGTTACTGTGTGAGTGTGCCGCCAGGTGCACAAGTGCCAAGCGAACACCTAACCTTGACAAATAAAAGTAAAACACAAACATACAGTACCTCCTGTTAGAAAGGACAATGATGCACATGCTACAGTATGCTAGGACTTTTAAACAGGAAGGACAACTAGAATGTACCTGCACACTACGTCCTTCATTCGGGATACAAACTAGACAGTGTGGCTATATATTGTACATGCACAAAAAACATTGCTCTGTGTGTGTGTGTGTGCCAGGTGTATTGGGTGTCAGCAGGTTAACATGACCACTTAATGTTGCATATCCACTGCATGGTACAGCACAGCTCTACTCAACGTGACTTGCTCTTTTTTGGTTTTCCATTAGCAAAAGTTGTGGAAAGTACCTGGTACTTTTTTTTGGGACCACCTCGGTCAAGGTTCCAAGCGAGCTGAGCCGATAGTAGACAGTGGAGTTAAAGCACTAAAGACCACTGACTGGTCAGAGAGAACAGTCACTAGCGCAGCACGAGACATCCCACACAAACATTTTTAAATAGCCAAGCTACAGTCAATGGCGACCGCAATCCCTTTACAAGACATGACTTCCCCTCATTCCCCCTCCCTTTTAACCCCCTGACACCCTTACAGTTCCCACTGAGATTTTTTGAAAGTTCTTGAATGTGAGTCACTCACAACAGTGAAAAACAGAAACACAGTGCAACACAGACACCATTAACACCACCAACACCATATACTGTATAGAGAAGACCAGACCAACCAGATTCTACAACATCCAAAGCCTTTTCCACAGTTCTGACAGATTCAAAAATTACAACAAAAGTAAAACAATAATACTTAAATATACATATATCTCCTGTCTAAACATTGTATTTTTGCGCGTTTATACCTTATAGAGGGCCACCTAGAAATTCATCATCTATGTGCTAAATATTTTAAACAATTTCTACTTGTGTTTTCAACCAGAATCATGCCACATTTATGAAATCAATAACTATCAAAACATTTCTTTTTTTGTGGCAATAGGGCCTCACCTTTACCCTTGGAAAATAAAAGGTGTATTGATTTCCATTATTCGAGTATGTTTTGTTAGTGCAGTTAAATGGAATCTATCAGACTAAACTGTGTTAAAATGGTGGGAAGACCAGATGATGAGAAATCAACCAGAGATTCAGACACTCATCATCCAGATCCTGTCTGTCTTTTAACCACAAGATGGCTGCCATGATAATCTTTCTACTGCCACCTACTGTACGGAAAAATGTTCAAACACTGGGAATTTGATTTCCATCTGAGGAAGCCTTTAAAGGGATTTAAACAGGTAAATCTATAGCTTGAAATAGTAAATAGTCCTAGTAGTATTTAGATCACATTTATGGCTTTTCCAAAGCCATCCCATTTTCAGCGTTTACATCACAAGGATATGCTCTTAATGCTAATCATTCAGCATACTGACGACTTACCTACACCCTTCCCATTTTCCAGTTAGAAATATCTTTGAGGTTCCAGCCATGAGTGGAAAAAATACTAAAATATTTACACGTTAGCCACTTCTCTCAACAAAGGATCTCATGCCAGAATTCCTTCTTGTGGGAGCTTAAATCGCTGCTGCTTCCTCTGTTGTGATTCATGTGAACTCTTGTAATCTGATTTCTCCAGGGTGCGTCCTGAAGTTCACACCGAAACACACGTCAGCACAGCACAGATAATCATCGCCGGTTGTCAGCTCAGTATTTTTGCCTTCATGTGGGGTCTATAGAAGGACTTGAGGATGAAGATTACCCCTTAATTCCCTCCACACATACTGTAGCCTGACATTTATCCTTGATGTGTTTTCACACTCTAAGTAGGGCTCAAATTCACACCAACACAAACACATTCACTCACACACCAGATTCTTTTAACAGCTCCAATTAAAATGAGTGGCTGTGTCCAAAAGTCCCATCAGAGCAAAATCCCAGCTCTTGGCCGGTCGCCCTCTCTCTTTATGTGGAGCCAAGTTCCCAAACTTCCTCACACGAGTGAGTATCTCTACTGAGGTGGGGACAGACAACTGCTGAAAGTGATTGTCTGGAAAGAAAATAGGATACATAGTTTCCTTTTAACATGGCCCCTTGAGAGGGAGATCAGTGTGTGCTGTAACTGGCAGGGATTCCCAAACAAAGTCTGTAACACAAATCAGCATTTACTTTTTAGGGATATCCGCTAAAATCTTTGCAAAATATAAGATTTGACCTACTTGTGCCTCAAAATGGTATGTACATAAAACCCTCGGATAAGTTTAGAAGGGAAATCTCTATTTGGTGGAACTGCTAACTCAGCTTTAATTTGTGTCCTTATTGGTAGCTTAAAGGTCCTGAGAGCAATATGGTAACATTGTTTTTTGCTGTCCTGCTATCTGGATTTATGTATGTATATATGTATGTATATATACACACACATATATATATATATATATATATACACACACACACACATATATATATATGTGTTGTTTTTGTTAACCTAATGTAGAGGGTAATGCTTTATCTTGTGGGTCAATAATGTAAAGAAAAATGTAATTCAGTACAAAGCGTAGCAGAAAATAGTTCTGAGGCAGTTATTTCAGTTTAGATAGTTATGCTGTTTATGATAGTTACAGCTCCATTAAGAACATTCTTTATTCATTTATTGGACACTTTTTTCTTCATTTATGTTGATTTGTATGCTTGCTTTCTAATTTTGGCATGTCCAGTTAACCTGATCTGCACTAAATACTCTCTGGGCTATTCTAGATTAATTGGAGACTAAACTATTGTTTTAAATGACCAGATGGACACTAAAATGGACATGTACACAGCAATGCACCAATCACAAGTGGATCGATGCTGGAGACACTGGTGGAGTATCCATTAATCAGCCCTCAGCAGTCCTGTCCTAGTCTACACCCCCCCCCCACACACACACACACACAGTGCACCTCCAGGTGTAATTGCTGACCATCACACTTGGCAGTTGGACCACAGGGTGAGCTTTTTAGATTGACAGGCGCTGAATCCAGGGAGCAAACAGTGGACCTGAACGCGGCAGCAATAAGAGAAGGTGAAGCCAATGCCTCACTCCGCAGCAACAAACGGGGACATTTCTCAGAGCTATCAGCCTTTGAATCAGACAGGCCGAGATTAAAAGAGAAGTTATCTGCACTGCAAAGTTTTTCTCCCTTAAAAAGACATGGGACTTTTTGTGTGCTGTTTTAAGAGCTCCTCAAAGACGCCAGAGCAGTTTCTCCATTAAAACCCCTCATATCAGATATAAATTACCCAAGTCCATAAAGTAAAATCTAACTATTTAAACAGGAATTGTCTTTAAACTATGAAAGGTTTAAATCTGTTCAGTTGTCACACTAGTAAACTGTTGCCAGTTGTCCCTGCCAGCATGCTGCCACAATACTTCACCTAAATAGTGCAGCAGTGTGCCCCTTGCAAAAACAAATGCCATTCAACGTGGTCCAAAAGTGGACAACCAATAATCAACACCCCTCCCTCTGGCATCAGCTCTGAGTGACCTGCATGAGCTTATCAGGTTTGTTGGACACTACTGCCACCATGTGGTAGCTTTAAATATGACTGTAGCACAGATCAACACCACCATAGGAGCGCTTCAGGTCATTTTTGAAGGGTATTTTGTATGAAGGGGTGCAATGCTCTGGGGTAGGGCTAGGCGATATGGAGAAAATCAGATATCGCGATATTCTTGTCCTAATATCCCGATGTCGATATTACGGCGATATAGGGTTGACAATTGGTGCTTTAACAAAATATCGTCACAATGAGATTTAAGATAAATAATCTTCAGTAATGTAGACATGACTGAGTGGGTAAAGGTAAACATAATAGAAGAGCTACAACAGTCTGGTAACACAGAATGACCTCACTTTATTGTAATGCAGCCTTTAAAACCAGGAAAAGACAACATGTATGCCATATTACGATTTCCAAAATCTAAGACGATATCTAGTTTCATATCACGATATTAATATATCAATATATTGCCCAGCCCTACTCTGGGGACTTGCAAGTCCTTTTAAATTGTGTCAGTAGTTGTCTGCTGTAGTGCTACTGATGGTTTTCATCTGGCCAATCTTTTGACTCGCTATACATATCCCTTTGGTTATTCTTTAGGAAATTTAGAGCTGCATGTTTTCATTAAAGGCTCAGCCTGAGATATTTTCACACATCCCAGACAAAAAGTTAATGTGGGAATCTATGCTGAACAATGAGATGTCCCTAAACTCTGGTCTTTTATGCACTTTAAGGAGCACATTAGTTTTACAATTGTTTGATCACTGTAATAAGAAATAAGTGTATATAGCTGTACATCATCCCAAATGTTTTTAGCACTACTTTCATCATAATTTCATTATACTTAAATATGTCAATCGGTTTACACATTGTGTAGTATGGACAGGGTGACATTTTATGTGATCCAGAATTAAAATGAACCTTTGATTGTGGAGTTTAACCTCACCTGAATAATTAGTCTAATGATAGAGGAATCAAATGTACAGACTAAGGCCCACATCCACAAAGAATAACTATAACCATAACGATGTGAGCATAGACAGTGATAACATTCTGTAAACGCGATGTCAAGCAGGCACTGCACGCTCCAGCTGATGAAACGTACAGCAGACGTGGCAACATATAATAGGAATGTCTGTAGTAATATCCTATACATTTGAATTCAGGTACATTTTATTAACCAAAAAAGTCTGACCGGCGGTGCCCGACACAGCGCGCCACAGATGAGAACAGGCAGGCGGTGCCAGATCTGTGCCGAGCACTGGAACAAAAACACAGGCAGTATGATAATCCACTCTTAAACAAGATTAACTCTGGTTTCTGGAACATGATAAATACTTTCAAAGCACTGATTTAGGGGTGTGCCCCAATCCATTTATACACTTATTTTAAATTGTATGTCTACTGCAATCACATGGGAAAATTAACTACATTTACATACTGCGAGTAGTTTTATTTTTAAAAATCGAGAATCGTTTGAGTTGAAAATTGATTTTGAATTGAATAGTGAGCCTAAAAATCAATATTGAATTGTGACACTGAGTTGTGCACCCCTACATAATATACCTTATAAGTTACCATTGTGATTTATTTAAGTTTCAATATGTACAGCTGTCTTGGGTTGCTTAGACATTCAATTTACAAAAACAAAACAAGTAGTCAATAATTTCTTGTATAACATCCCATTTATTAAACATAGTTACGCTTTAAAAAACACTAAAATCACTTATAATTTGTTTAAATACAATTACACACTAATGTTGGCTGGCACAATATTCGCACATGACATTTGGATTTCTTGCAAACAGTCAAGATTAACCAAAGGGCGTTAAATGTCACCTTATGCCAGTCACGTGAAGACCGACCTCCTTGGTCTCCTGCTCCTCTCTCACAGCAGAGCCATGTGTCCGGGCAGGGGCGACCTGGAAAACGCTCAGACAACAGTAACTGTGGAAAGCACTTTCGGCCCCAACATCGCATCACAATGTACTGTTGCCATCAATGACAATGCAGTGCAACACAATACCTGCCCGGGTTTACCTGGATTTCACAAACCGTGGCCAGGCGAGAGTGGAGGTGCGTTCGATTCGTTCCTCTGGGCGGCGCCACGCAGGGCTCAGGAGCGCTCCCTACTGGGCGGGCACCGTCTAGTGCGCCGCTGTGAGACAAATAAAGCCCAACCATGAATCATGCGACAAAGCAATCATACATCATGTGCTTATAAAAAAAAACAAAAAAAACAAACAAGATGCATAGATCACACTCTTACATAAAGAATTTACAAAGTCATTGCACACCTTTTAACCGCCCTTTTCGAAAAGTCACTGGAGAGGACAGACCAATTTCATAACGTCACGTAACGCTAGCTAGACCAGTTCAATCCGGTTACCAAAAAAGGTCAAACGCTTCCTCGAAGTCTCTCTGTTGAAAGGCAAGGCAGCTCTCGTAATCAGATTCCACTGTAGCATACACACTGGGTAAAAGAGCTTCATTATACAGAGGTGTAACGTTAGATGTTTCATGTGAAACGGGAGCTGTCTGGATGTTCGCCCTCATGTCTTCGTACACATTACCCATCAGGTACTGCGTGGTGTTTTCCGGCGCCATTGCTCCCGATGGTTGACGGTGCGTACAGGCCGCAGCGGGACTTTCCTTATACACTGACTGCTTTTTATCTTTCGCCTTACACACGGATTGTCTTTTCTCTTTCTTTCCGATGTCTCCCAGGACTTTGTGGAGTTTAGCCAGCTGTGTCCGCCTCTGTTCCCGATGGAGGTATTTTCGGATGGTCGCCCTCACCGCGCTGGCTCGACACTGTTTAAGGGCCTCGTCCCCCTCTGTGGCGACACGGAACAGTTTCCACCTCAACTTCGATCCAGGCTTCATGGCTTTACGCAGGCAGTCGGTTTTAATGTGTTTCGATCTGGTATCCATTGCTTCTACACACATCTCCGACCCAAAAAATAACAGTGGAGAAAAAAAATGTCGACTGCGGCTGAGTGACTTGGCGGTTTCTTCTCTCGGAGAGCAAGTTAAAAGTGGCTTCTCTGAGTTAAAACCAAGTAAGAACTGGCAGGGATAGCCTTTAGTAACAAATGATCCTCTTTGACTCTCAAAAAGCTAGAAACTAGAACAATGAGGTTCTAAATATAGGGAGCTCAAACAACACGTCTGACTCGAAAGTTCTTCCAGTCAAGATTACGTTACAACGGAGGGCCTACGTTGCGATTTATGAAGAAAAAAAAACACCCACAATCCTTTGCGTTCTGAAACTAACAGTAGGGATTGCAAGGCAGTGCTGCCACCTCCTGGTGTGAAATGAGACATGCGAAACCCTTACTGATACTTCAACACAAACTGAATACATAAATGAGACATTAGGTAATATAATTTTTAAAAAAATCACGTGAATAAAAGCAGACAAAATATACAATATAATTATGAAATTGTAAAATAATCCGAAAGTGTACCTCTAATTGTCCTCTTTTCAAAACCTATCTTTATTTCACAACTGTTACCAGCTTCAAACAGCTAGTCACATAACTGGTTCTGCCCTGTTTGTCTTTGACAAACAGACTTTGTGGCATTTTGGAAAATCAGTGATTCGGAGAAATTCAGTTGTGAGAAAAAATAGTATGTAAAAAGGACATTTTGAAATAAAAACTAAGTAAAATAAACATTTGTATGCATTTATTTCATGCTATCTTATTTATTTAGTTTGGACACTTTGGGTATCATCTCCATACTTATACAGTATATTGCTATTTATACCCAACATGGTCAATATCAAATAAATAAGTCATTATAAAATAAGGAATTACATGAATACATACAGAAAAATATAGAAACAAGCCAACAAACTCAAGCCATCAACATAATACAAAATGCAACTCTCATTTTGAAATGTTCACAGTAACAGGGTTTATTTGTGTTAATTTTGTTTGTAAAGGTATTTTTTTTTATGTTTGACACTTTTATTGCATATATTGTCCATTTTAATGGTACACCTATTGTCAGTCACCAGTGCCTATTCAACCCTTCATCACATATCCAAACGCCAGTTGCATAATCATATAAACTGAAATTATTTTTTACTCATTTCATTTCTTTTTCATATAGTCTTTTTTGCTTTTTCTGCCCCATAATTCTGCAATGTTATCATCAAATGCTCTAACCCACAGTCCTCCGACTAAATTGAACAGTCACATTGAACAGAAGAGATATGTCAATGTTTAATACTTCAGTCCCCTTCTGTGCAAATGGAGTGAACAGCTTTTCATACTGTAATGGCCAGTACAGTGATACGTGGTTTGATGAGTGCACTGGTCTTTTCAAATGATAAGCACAGTTACCTTGCACTCATGCTAGAGAGAAACTATAGAGAGAAACTATTTATTCACTAAAAGGATAGTTTCTCATTTATTTTCGAATGAAAATGAATCAGTAACACTCTAAAGTGCAACCAACCAAGTATGTCAATGGCAGCAGGTATATTTGTGTAGCAGTACCAAGTCAGTTTGATTATACAGAAAAAAAACTGTTGTGATCTTATTATATATTTCAATACATTTTAATCATTTAACTAATGACAATGACATTTTCAGGCGGCATCCTCTATTTCTTTCTTTTCTTTATTGAGTAACTAAAAAATTATACAAAGCAGTTAACAAAATAACACAATACACAAGGATACATCCCAATTAGATCACTGTAAGTGTAGGCCATTAAAGTAATATTATGGTATAAGTGATTTGTCAATAATTGACATGATTCTCTAAGGAAATTATATGTTTGTGTTCCACTAGATGGCAGACTCCAACATGAAATGCATTTTGCAAACACTGAGCAGATATTTGTATGTACCACCAGAGGGCAGCATGTAGATGACAGTGTGGTCATTGTATTATAAGTACATATCAAATACTCTCTTGTGGACATTCTGTTTCAATCAATGGTCTCTTAAAGGCTCTGAGTGTCTTTGAAAAAATATCCTTAGTCATACCAGTGTTTGTGTGTGTGTGTGTGTGTGTGTGTGTGTGTGTGTGTGTGTGTGTGTGTGTGTGTGTGTGTGTGTGTGTGTGTGTTCTTTAAACCAATCCCAATTATCTAGCTATATAAATTAGCTGGATAGCGAAACGTAATTTACTCTTACCAGCGTATTTCGTCCATAGCAATCCCGATCAATCAGTCCCAACACGTTCCAGTTAGACACTAAATGCTGTAAAAATATACTTCGTAAATCTTTACAACCATTCCCAGAAAGAACCAAGCAGGCCTGCCTTAAAAACATTCTCTTAAAAACGTTTTTGTTATTGTTTCCTGAAGCGAAGGGATTTTGAGAACGGCAACACACAAAGAGTGGAAGGTGAGGGACAATGGCAATTATGCTGGAAATGTATGTTAATCCACACTAAGTGAATGGTCAACTGCTGATATCTTGAGCAGGATGCTGAACACTGTCGTTCTAAAGCTGACCCTGTGCTTAGTGGAAGAGAAACAGCCAAAAGATAAGTTTCTCCCATGGGGATTTACAGAGGATCAGAAGGTCAGCAGAGGAATTGTCTTTCTTTCTGTTACATCCTCTGACATCAAACTGCAAAGTATAGTTCAGCTACTTTGTTATCGTGTTTTGTAAAAAATAATCATGCTTAAATATTTCTTCTTTGAGTAAAAAGCATCTTTCTGGTAAAAAATAATAATTTGTAGTTCTACTTTTTGCCCTCCTTCTCCGCTCCTTATCTCGGCTTTGAAGATTCTTCGCTGCAGATTTCATAGTAAAGTAAAGTAAAGTAACAGTGTTGCATAAGAATTTCGAAACATGTTGAACGATACATCCAGCTCTTTTCGCGCAAACATTAGCGGTCTGTCACATAATGTTAAGCCGGCTGCTAGGAATAGGGATACAACTTGATGTTAACCTCTGTTTTGATGATCGAGTTTTCTTCTGTAAAGCACTTTGTATTGTTAAGAAAATTGCTTTTTAAATAAGTAATATAAAGTATATTCAGGGAATCTTGCCCTTCATAAACATCTTCAATTTCACAGAGACATATACTAATGAGAGCTGCAATTTCTCTGGATCTTGTGTTAATCATTCATACCGGAGAGATTAGTGCTGATGTTGTCGGTATGGTCTGTTGTTTAAGCAGTGGTATACTGAGGGATGGAGTTGTGATGGGATTTTAATGTGCCTTCTATAATGTGGTTTAGCCTTTCATGAAATAAATTGCAATGCTTGAGGTTGGCTTTCATGATAACTATATTTTAAATTATATCAAATAGAATGACTAAAACTAACAAAAAGATTATTGTGATAAAGTTATACTTCACGATGCATTTTTTTTACCACATGGGAAAGAAAATCACTTCATAGAGCAATAATCTCACAAAATACATCACTGATACTGTCTGCATATCAAGTTGTTAAGGCTAATGGTTCTCTGGCTTGGTCCACAAGCTCCCGCAATGCTTCTTCACTGGCCACGGGTTTACTTTGTTTCATTGCCATTTTGTGGTGGACAGTTAGTGTACACTTGGCGTCTCTAAGCTTGTTTGCTGAAAGTAGTTTTATATGGGTTGGGTGGGGCCGAAAACTGTGAGACTCAACCATAAAGTCATGACAGAAACCAGCTAGAATCTGCATGTATTGGGTGTTATTTGTCAGTGGGGTTAAGTAGCCTAATTTGATCATTGTTAATATAAATATCCCTCAATGCCAGTTTAAGAGTTCTACTCTTATTCCAGGAGGTGCAAAGGATATTCTGTAGCCTGACAAGCCAGACCCACATCAAGATGTTGACCCTGGCTGCAAATTACATTTGCTGCTGCTAGGGTGCGTCTAGATTTCTAGGTTAGATATTCTGTCTCTCCTGTACATAACAATAGGTGTATTGCCGTGGTGGGATTCATTTGTCAGGGAGACCAAGAGACAAAGATTTGTCACCTACTGTCCTCTGTGTAATGTATGCATCCTGTTGCCAGTATTTTCAACCAGTAAGAAAATATGTTATCAGGGTTTATTGTATTAAATACAACATTATTTTGGAATATGCATCATGTCAACAAAATATAAATTTAAACCTGCAACAACTGATTTTTGGCCTGAGCAGAATAAATAAGCTGTGAACACAACATAGACATATTCTAGTTGATACGGCTAGGTTTAGTTTGAATGGACCTTCTGGAATTCAATCAGGAGAGACTTTGTTGCAGATATGCAAGATTTATTTGTAAGTTACATATGCAAAATATGAATTGTACATAGTCTTTGGAGATTGGACTCCATCGTATAAAATGTATGTATGATTTAAAGGGTTATAAAAACCCAGACATATCCCACAACACAACATATCAGTTTAGGAGAGAAGTGATAAAGTTATTGAAGTCTCTCTGAAATAATTTGCGCTGAGCTACATTAGAAGTAATTTTGG
This sequence comes from Sander vitreus, assembly GCF_031162955.1. Taxonomy (NCBI): domain Eukaryota; kingdom Metazoa; phylum Chordata; class Actinopteri; order Perciformes; family Percidae; genus Sander; species Sander vitreus. The sequence continues at coordinate 14,186,893 of NC_135877.1, forward strand.
AGAAAAATAACATAATTTCTTAAACTGCAGGGAAATAAATGAGCAGATTAGCATATGCCACAGCAACATGTCTTAAAGTATATACATTGGAAGAAGCAAACCATTTTGCTTTTTTTCCCCCCATTTACCAAGATCCCTTTTTGTCCACAGATAAGGGCATGTTAACACAAACATTGACAGAGAGCTTTGGAAATAAGCCAGGTGATGTAACTAGGCATTTAAAAATACTTCTGATAAGAACATGACATTAACATGGTCTATAGCTCTGTTTTTTGAAAGAAGCAATTTCAAAGACATCTATAATCAATCTTCCTCTTTCTGATATGCATCTTTAAGGTGAACTTAGATAGGGTGCTATTTTGCTGTGTTTGTAGGATGCATGTAGATCTGTTTGTGTGTGAGTTTGCATGCGCTGATTTTTGTGCAGGACAGAGCTGTGTGTGAGTGATATTCACGGGCGCTGGGCACAGTTCAAGTTTCCTCCGCAGTGCAGTGGCTCTGTGGAGAGAGAGAGAGAGAGAGGAAAGGACAGATAAGCTGAAAGAGAGAGAGAAGACGCTCAGCTAAATCCCCCAACTGCACACCCTAAAAGCACATCTCACACACTCACACACACACACACACACACACACACACACACACACACACACACACACACGCACACACACACACCCCCGCCAGCTTTTTCAATCATCCATTTGTATCATTTGATGTGATGTGTGTGTGCATGTGTGTGTCTAAGATATAGGCCGTCAGCTGTTCCCGCTGACGGCCTAAATTCAACTGGACATTTTACAACATACTTGATGCAAAGTCCCACACAATAAAAAGCAATTTTTATACAATATAAATTCGATCTCCCAGTTTCTCATTTACAAACAGTTTCATTTTGTTAATTTTGTTTCTTTCTGTCGGTCCAAAAGCCTCCATTATGCCCATTCAAATCTCACTTTCTTTTTTGTCTCAGGTACAGCTGTCCTGTTTATCTACAGACTAGAAAGGGCATCTGAATATCAAAGTGAATGATTTATAGGATATGCTAGTCTAAAAAAAGTCAGCATTTTTCATCACTAGCTGACTGAATGATTTGTGGTGAGTTTTCCATTCCAGTATAAGCCTTTCTAATGGAATTAGACAGTGACAGAGAGTGATAGTTGGCTTGATCTGTGTGTTCGTGCATTAGGCAGAAGAAAAATGAAAACAAGCTTTATCGTCACAGCTCACAAATGGTCAAATCATTAAGGTGATTGGAGATGAAGGTCAGATGAACAATAATAACATCAAGTTCAAATCCAGGGCAGTATCTGATTGGCATCCATCCCCATATTTAGTTATTCACCAGGAGACCAGTTTGAACAGAATAAACAGAGAGGACTGGATAAACATTTGGAAGACCCAAGGAAGTGGTGACATAACACAGAGTCACCTAAAACTGAGCAGCAATGGGTCATTCAATGTTACTTGTCTTGTCTTACTTGGAAATTCCCTGACATTTCTACTAATTTTTGGATTATTTGTAATAACTTTAGTGATCCCATTTAGCACCATCATCAGATCAAAATTAAAATCTGTCTAAGACTTTGATTTGTGACCAAAAAGCTGCAAAACCTATGAGTCTCCCATCAGCCTCAGCTGTACTTTGTGTTTGGTGCTTATAAGCAAATATTAGCATGCTAACATGTTTAACTAAAATCCTGCAAATGTTAAATGTGCTAAATGCTGCTAAGCGTCAGCATTTACAAGCATTGTAACTGTGAATATGTTAGCATGCTAATGTTAGCATTTAGCTTTAGACTTCGGGTCACATTGACCCGTTTTCAATTTCTGTTTTATATCAGCAAATATGGGACGTAGAAATAAGCTCTGAAATAAGTATAGTAGAAATTTAACCATTTAAAACGTTGGAAAAAGCAAAAACAAGGTTGACGGGAAGACAACACAAGGGTTAAGTCATTTTACAAGCAAACATTACCTTGTTTCAGCTTCTCAATTGTGAGGTTTTTCTCCTTTCATTTGAAAAAAAAAGCAATATGAAGACATCATCTTGGGTTTTAGGAACTTGTGATGGGCATTTTAAAGACTAAATACTTGATTAGGAGAAAAAGTAGTTGTCACATTTATCTTGTCTTCTCTAATTTATGATTTCTCTATGTATTTATTTTACATTTGTGCCAGAACCAACATGTATCCAATGACAAATGGCTGTACATGTTGCCATGCCAACAAAATAATAAGCGCATCAAAATATCTCCATCCTTCAGTGTAGAAACAGAGGGACATCATCAGCACCCTTTGTGTGTGATTTACTCTACCACCTCACACGTGTGTGTGTGTGTGTGTGTGTGTGTGTGTGTGTGTGTGTGTGTGTGTGTGTGTGTGTGTGTGTGTGTGTGTGCACAATGCAGTTTCGTTCCATTCACTCCACCATTTTCTTTGTGTCCCTGGCATGCTCCCCCACACCCGACGCCCACTGGCCACCTGCTGCACCAAATGCATGCTGGGATCTCTCAACAAATGTGCATCTGCTAACATGCCAAAATGGTCCTAAAATATGGGTTTGGAGGGCGCTTCTGACTCTGCTAGAATTAATTCTGGGTAAAAGTGTCCTATTGTACATTCTGTTCCTGTGTCTGTGGCGGGGGTATAAGACTCAAATCAGGTGCCTCCCTGTGTGTGTGTGTGTGTGTGTGTGTGTGTGTGTGTGTGTGTGTGTGTGTGTGGGTGTTGCTGGTGTAAGATGAATGTAGTCTCTCTGCAGAATTCACCTCACTCTGCTGTGACCCTGGCTCTAGCGGGATGTGTCTAATGAGAGCTATAAATATCCTGGAACAGACCTGGCTCGCGTTCACAAGACCACAACCTCTGCACACGCACACACAAACTCACACACATGAATGCATGGCCCTTATTCCCATCGCTTCTCCCACAGAGAATGACAAGAAAGGAAAAGGGGGGAGAGAGAGAGAGAGATGGAGAAACAAATAAATTATGAACAAAGCTCTTCAGCACAGTCAGACACAGACCCCCTGCTTGCCTGCTCTCCCACCTACTCGTCTTTCCACCCACTTGTCAATATTCTCCAAGCTCTGCACACATGCCTTCCAGCTTCAACATTATGAGTCACGGCTGCTGGTATGGGTGTCAAAATATCCCTGTCAATACTCGTGATAGCATCAACAACATTAAATTAAAGAAGGAGAGGAAAAAGGCTTGGTGTGCAAAGAGGAGCAATAAAAGATGATGCTAACAGATCAATCAATCAATCAATCAATCAATCAAGGCTGTTTATATATATATATATATATAAACAGCTGTTATATATATATATATATATAAACAGCTGTTATATATATAAAAGGCTGTTTATATATATATATATATATATATATATATATATATATATATATATATATATATATATATATATATATATATATATAAACAGCCTTGATTGATTGCACATACTATAGTATGTGCACCTAGGCCTACAAACACATATGCATACACATTTCTAAAGAGGGTGATTCATAGTTATAATTTAGGGGCTTTGGTCTCTGCAGGGTAGCAGGGTAGTCGGCTGTAATGTTTCAGTCCAAAACTCACTTAGCCTGTCACCTTTACCAGATTAAAGCACTATTGTCCCTCTCCAAAGAAAACTGAAGGATTTAGTCTTCCTCAATGGTTTGAGAAAATATTAAGTTTTGTCAGGATGCTAAGAGGATCCTCCTCCTGACTTTATTGCACTAGAAAGGAATACAGTTGAAAACAAAAGTCAACAAGTAAAGAGTCTCTAATGGCTTATATGTATGCAAATGGTGATTCCGCCACGGTGATGAGTTTAAAGGCTGGTAAAATGTCACAACATGGACACTTGTGAATCAAAATGATTCTGCATAGTCACATGTGTAATTACAGTATTACTTTAAAGGAAGTGCATGTTCAGCTTCTAAGTCACAAGATAACATGTGGTAGGCAGGGTTATTCCTATGGTGGCAAATTTGAATTCACAATTACACTTGGCATTGGAAAGATTGATGCTTTGTTGCATCAAATGAGCCTGTAATATTGTATAGGAGGAGATTATAGTTGACTATATATGGTTCGAGGACAGATTTAAACAAAGGATATAGTGGTTACATGGTACATGCCTTTTCCCAGCCGAGCATCAGTTGCAACCCTTAACCCAGTTAATGACCTGTACTTGCAGTGACACAAAAACTACATTATTTGAATAAAGAACTTTCTGTGCACGTCAAATTATCTCAATCATGTGGTTTCAGCCGTTCAACTGTTACACGTGCCAAGTATGCAGGACAGACTTCCACTTGAAACTACTTTACTTATAATCCAAGCAAAGTAACTAATTTTGGAGCCAAAAATAGAACTAATTGTAAAAGAATGTTTTTCAGCATAGAGCATTTCTATAAGGTGTCCAGAACAACATACTAAAAGTCCTAAGAAATCCTAGTCAATCCAAGCTGCAAAAAATTATTTTACAATTAGTCTGTAGTAAAACGCTACTTTGCCTGGACTATTAATAATATACTTTAGCTTGAAGTAATTTATGTTATCGTCAAAAGTGTCTGGTCCAGGTTTGTTTTAGTGGAACACCAAATGACACATTTGAGCAATATTAATAGCAATAGTAATTAGTGCTTTGTTTTGTGTTTTTCATGGACCTATATGCTGTGTCGCATAAACCTGCTCCAAAGCAGACCTAGTTTAATGTATGAAGCAACTGTTAATAAGAGCAATAATCTGTATCTAAAAATTCTGGAGGGTGGTTTGATCACCTTTCAAAAACCCAAAACACAACACCAGAAATGTAAGGAACGGATTAAACTGTCTTTATAACTGTCTACTGCGAGTTTTGAGCATAGACTGTATATAAAGATGGACAGCTTGACAGCTCCCCAATAGTGAATCCAAAATATGCCGATCTCCCTCTGGTGGCTTGACTGATGTTTGTTGACCATTTAAAACACTTTGGGCAGTTTAGCTTTTAAGCCTGAATGAAAGCTAACCTGCTTGTGCTAATGATAGATAACATGTAGCCAATTCTTATAGGCCTTTCAGACCAAACACGGCTTAAACTGCACATGCTGCTGGGTTCAACGCACATCTACAGCACTATGCAGCCACGCTTTGCTCGATGCAGCTTGATGCCGTTGTGGCGCAAGCCATTAGAAACAATGGGTTACAGAGCGCAGCGATGCTGTTGCCGCCTTTGGTCTGAAAGGCCCTTTAGAGTGCTGCACATTGATTTGCCAGTAAAGATCTCAGACGGATGGCTGGATTTGTATGTCAGCAGCTGTATTTTGTCATCTTCTTTCCAATTACCAATGCTTTTAACCACATTGATTTTTTTTTTCTGTTGGCCCTAAGGAGGGTCATGCCGTCCCTCAATTGAATTAGCAATTCTCATTCCTTATGTCCAGGCTCTGCCCACAGCTGGCGCCGAGCCAGGACGTTTACTCAGATACAGTGAGTCCTGATTCAGACGGGTGGGGGTCTCATTGGTCCAGAGAGCAGGACAACTTGATTAGTCCAGAGACAATCTCAAAGCTGCCACTTTGTCTTCTCCAACTCCTCACTCTGCTTCTGTTCTTGTTTGACTTATGTCCCTCTTTTGCCAGTTGTCTCTTACTTGCTGAGGTAGCAATAAAAACACAAACTGTATTCCGTAGTTAGAAATAACTATAGAAAGTGTTGGTTGACTTTTTTAAGACACTTTGACGCATGTAGTATTGAGCTATTAACATTGTCATGAATGAACATGTTAAACCACAGAGCAGTTGTGAAGTTAACTTTGTCCAGATGTGATTATGTTTCCTTTAGTGACCATTAAAGATCACACCAATAAATGAGGTGTGGATTTCACAATGACAGTTAGCTTGCTGATAAATAAGCTTTAGTAAAACGAGCTGTGAATACAACATTGACATCACCTTTTAAGTTGCTATGGCTAACTTGTTACATATATAGCAGATAGGAAGCAACATCAGCATTCATTTGGAGTTGTGTTTCTGTCTACATGATGAATGTAGGCCTTGTGTAGGCCCTAGATGCTAAAATGCTCCGTAAAGCTGCAGGGAACTGAAGATTCTAGTAATAATGATCTGTGGGTTTGTCACTATGAGCGATCCCTTTCACATTACACAGAGACATTTGATCCATTGTTAACATAAAAATATTGATTATATCAGCTTTAACTGGTTCATTTGTGTATTTGCTGGGTGCACAGGTTCCCTTATTAGCCCCCTCTTGGTTTGAATTATTACCCCAGAATTACAATCTGCTAAATAAGCTCCTTTCCAAAGTGGCCAAAGTTGTACTGCAGCCCCTAAATCTCATCTCCTACCAGTCAATTCAAATGGACCACTCAAGCTTTCTTCAAATTACCCTCCATTCTTTGGAAATCATCCCAGAGGCTTTCTGCTACCACCCCCCCCCCCCCACCCCTGTTGGCTATGTGATACATTATGGATTGGATGGAGTGAAAAATGGCATGCCACCAGGGGGAGAGCTAGATGGCTGAGAACTACAGATGATGGCTCTTTTCTTTCTCTCTATTCACATTTTTTGAGCAGAATCAACATTTTTAGCAAAAAGGCCCTCATTTGTCATGTGAAGACACACAAGGCATTAGCCTGTGACCCACTAGTAATTTGTTTGTCAGTATTTGTTAAACAAATAATATTACATTTTCTTTTCACACCGCCCATAAAATGATTTGAATAGAAAACAGAAAGCTCTTTAAAAGGCCTCTCACCCTCCCTCTCTTGGAACATGGGCTAGCCTGCTTCTGCTCTCAGCCCACTGTATGCCTGTATGAAGGTAAAAATTCAAAATATGAAAATATGAGCACAGTGGAGAGTGGATGAAACTAACAGAGTAGCTCTAAAAGCCTGTTTCAATGCCTTTAACTCCCTCCACTCACTAATTGAAACATTCCTGACCTACCCAAGTCTCCCTTATTATTCCTCCATAATGTCAACACTAGGGAGGGGGTTACTAGTGACGGGCCAATCCCATAGCTTTTAGGAGAGCACCCCTCACCCTAATTGGCCCAGTGGGCCTGCTGCTGGATGTAATGAGAGCTGACATTGGGCACCGGTGGGGAAACATGTTTGCGTTTGCATGTCCCAACGGCCTCTCCTTGGATTCTTGTCTCCCCCCCTGCCTCCCTTGTGCATTTACAGGATGCCAGAGAGCTCAGGCATGGCCACTGTGCATGTATGTCTGGTACATGTGCCTGCATGTGAAGGGGGCGAGAGTACTGCCACTTATCAACAGAGAAAATTAAATATAGATGCATAGAGCATGAAATATGGAATGACAGAAAAGTCATTAAAAAGGAACCATTTATTTGATTCCTTACATTACTCCTTGTGCTACTGACTGTACAACAGAGAAAGGAACAAAATAAGGCACATTTTCATTCAACAGCAACATGTGCATTCGTGTCATATCATGGATATACAAAATGTGTTGAGCCATTGGTATATGATGTCACTTTGCAGCAGCATTTGTCACACTGCTGGTTTTGTTCTGGCTACGTTATGGTTTTGTTCCGTCCTCCACAATGCGCCATACCACACCAGGAGCTTCTCAGAAGCGGAGCATCTTGCTGCCCGACTCGCAGATTTTATTGTCTCTACAAGTAGTGCATCTATATTTATGAACTTGGATGACTACTTGTTTGATTAATATAGCCTAGCTGGTAAAAAAAAAAATCCCTCTGCCTCCTTTTCTCTACGTGTTGGGTTCAACGTGAGTGTGAGACTAACCAACCTTGGTAAGTGCAATGCTTTTCCTACTTCTGGAGGGGTTTGCGTGGAGATACTGACTCACCTCAGACTCTGATAGTTCGCGTTCGGAAGACAACAACTGCCTCGAGAACCCCTCTGGTGCTTAATTGGCTCCGTTCCGTCGGCGTCCTTGCCGGGCCAGCCCTGCTCCTTCTTTGTTGCAGCAGTTCAGATTTTAAAAGGTGTATATACAAAAGTTTATAGTGGGGGAAATAAGAAAGTCTTTCGGTCCTTTGTCTTCTGTATAGTGTTCTTCGTTTTGCGACATCTGCTCTACAGCCGTTCGCTTGAGGCCAGGTCTTTTCGACTCACCTTCAGCTGAAAGCAACCTTCTCCAAGATTCGCATTCATCGCACACACCTGTGACTCGAGGTTTATCGGAACACAACCACTCCCCCCTCATGTCACATCAGTCTGACCTTGCCCACTTCCTGAAAGACCCAGATTAAAATCATAACAATAGCATCAACCAGAAACATCCAGCAGCTAAGATATCGTGCTTAATGGCATAAATACCACGAATGTTATGCATACACACTTTTTCCTGGTCATTAGAAGGAAGTGGAGAAGTGGAATTTAGTGGAAATCCATGTGCTCACTTCCAAACCCCATTGTTTTAATAGTCAAATCTCTGTGTGGGCAGTTGGATGCAGAGTATATGTTTCTATGTGTGCCTGCAACACAATATCATCCAGCACCATATGAGTGGCCACCATAAAGTGGAATTATACTATTGATCAATTCCAGAGACGTCCTTCAACCTGTGCTGAGCTGCTGATACTTAATAGCGCCGCTGCACATCTGACCGGGACACTAAAAGGCCAAATCCATATTAGGCTACATAATGTACTGATTTGGTGATGATGGAAAGTATCAAATAGCATTTACTTGATTAGTGCGCTTTTGAGTACATTTCATGTATCTTTCTTTCTTCTATCTTTTAATTAACTTTTATGATTTTTGGCCATGCCAGTGATGTGATTCTAGGGATGGCAATGCCAGCCAATCCAGAGTCAAAAATCTCACCAACCACTGGATGGATTGCCGTGAAATTTGGTGCAGACATTCATGGCCCCCACTTTTCCTTTAGCGCCATTATCAGATCATACTTTGTTCAGTAGTTTAGTACCAAATACCTGCAAAACGAATAGCTTTTAAAGGTCCCATGGCATGTACTTTGTGTGTAGTGCCAATTATCAAATGTTTCTATGCTAACACACTAAACTAAGATAATAAACATGGTGAACATTATACCAGCTAAACATTAACCTGTTATCACTGTCCCTATGGGCCTGTTACCATGCTACTGTTAGCACTGAGCGCAAAGTACAGCCTTACAGAGCCACTGGCGTGTCTGTAGAAAACTTGCACATTTTACTCTATTATATTTAAAAGACAATTCAAAACATTAATCAGAATTAAGTTGTGACATTGGTGCTAAAAATACAAAAATCCATCAGTATAAAGGTAACAAGATACCTTACATTCAATACATAGACACTTCTCTTTAGCCTGCCTCTCTTAGTTATGCTATTATAATTCTAGACTGCTGGGGAATGTCCTTCCTCCCTATGACACAATGTGCTGCTCTTTCATCTCTCTTTTCATTTGTTCCTTTTATGTGCATCCTTCTCCCAGAAATGCTTGTTACTAACCTAGCTCTGGGGAGTTTACTCCCCGGAGTCCTTATGTTTCTTCTTCACCCAGAATATCGCCTTGGATTAGGGTGGCACCAAGACCTGGGTTTTGGGTGCAGCTGTCGCTAGGGACCTGCTACACCCTGCTATGCTCTGCGATTCCCTGCAGTGTCCGGCTGCGTCCTTGCGTCCTACTGCGTCCACCCATGCTGTGCTGTCCCACATTACACCCCGTAACGCCCTGCTGTGCCCTAGTATGACATGAACTACTACGACTACCATTGTAGTCACTGCTCCATTATCTTTATTGTGACTATTACTGCCACTGTTCATCACACCCCCAACCGGCACCGTCAGACACCACCTACCAAGAGTCTGGGTCTGTCCGAGGTTTCTTCCCGAAAGGGAGTTTTTCCTCGCCACTGTCGCAATAGCTACCACTAATGCTTGCTCTTGAGGGAATTATTGTAATTGTTGGGGCTTTGTCTTACTCTGTCTGTAAAGTGTCTCGAGATAACTCTTGTTATGATTTGATACTATAAATAAAACTGAATTGAATTGAATTGAATTGAACTGAACTATCTGCTGGAATCACTGGCAGGGCCAAAGATTGGCAAAGCTTGAATTCTATTATGTGTTGAGTGCATGCCTCCGTGTACTTATAAAAGCCTATATGAATCCTGCAGCTTATTAAGATGCCAGATGAATCTAAAGACAAGCAGAATCACAAACTAAGAGAACCAGTGATGACATGATAAGTAGATAAAGACATAACCACTGTCTTTCATTATAGACTTAAAGGAGGTGATCTGGCCATCCAAAATAGTATTTACAGTTGATTCACTGTCCAGTCACCACTCATAGCAAATCATGAGTCTTCCCTAGACTGGAATTATATTTGCTATACCACATCTGAGACAAGAATAAACCAAGAGATTCACAATGTTGTGTTTACATTTCAGTGTAACTGAACCTAAGCACCATATCTTCTAGCTTATTAAATGTAAGCATCACGCTACACACACAACCTTATATTCAGCTTCATGTGATGTGAATTCTTGGGCTGAACTGTTTACTGTGAAAAGGCAAAAACACTCATCCGTGTCCAGAGTTGCTATTATAAGCTTTAATAGTGCAGAGACGACGTTCATGTGAGGGAGGCAGAGAGATTCTTAATCCCACTCAAGTTTTAACATTTGCTACTTTCTATGGGTAGGCTGCAGTAGTGCCAGAAATAGACATAAGACATAGACTTGGTAAGTGGAGAAAAAGTAAGGCATGTCTGCTCTCAGACTGCCATGCTTCTTGCAGAGCATTTAAAAATAAGTGAGAAATAACCATACAGAAAATTACACATAGCTGTTGTTGGAAAAAATGCATGAAGCTCCTATTTCGACAGTTCTCAAGGTTTTATTAAAGTTGAAAAAGTATGTGTAAATACATATGTCTTTTTGCTACAGGTCTAGTGTGTTAGAATGCTAACACAGGAACATGAATGTCTGTATGAAATGTCATTAAATAGTAAAAACTTCACTAAAATGCAAAACGGTCAACCTGCTGGTGGCCCTAGAGGATCCCCAAAGTCATTAGGATTCATCCACTGGGGAACATTAATGTCTATACAAAGTTTTGTGCAATCCATCCAATATTCACTGATATATTTGAGTCTATATTTCAGTCTGGATTTATGGCATGCCTACATACAAGTTAATCTCACCTTTCACCACACTGTCAAACTGCATACAGTCAGTTCAAGACTTGCACTTGTCTAATAAAAGAAAATATATTACCATTCCCTAAAGGTTGAATTGTCCCTTTTTAATGCAGGACTTATTGCATGCAGCAGCCCACACACACACACACACACACACACACACACACACACACACACACACGCATAATTAAATCTCTATCATCCTTAATATGCTCCGTCCTCTTAGCTATCTCACCACGCCTTGATCGTAAAAAACAGCTGTGTGAAGCTGAACGGTCCAGCGGGGAACTGGGGCCTGGGAGACAGCTGTGTAGCTTCTACTGACACATCTTTAAAAAATGAATGACCCCAAAAAAACAGGCCATGCAGACAGGGCTGTGGCAAGCAGAGGGTTTCACTGAAGCCATTCCCTGGGAGCAGAAATATTCATAACCACTAAACAAACTATGTGGGCAGCAAAATTCCTGTACACCCACACAAAGGGAAGGGCCTGAAAAATGGGCCTAGAAAAAGCCTAGAAATAGTATTTTTTGTTTCCCATAAACATTTCACTCATGACAAAAAAAGGTCTTTCTCGATTTCAACCACAACTGTTTTACTTCTGTCTTCTGTTTCACATTAATAGTTGGCTATAAAACAAGACTTATCACCTAAAAAATAAGCAGAACGATAAGTATATGAAACATCTAGCACTCCAACATCATGTGAAAGGAAACCACGAAGCTGTAAGCATTTTTTATTTTCCTTCTTTTATTGGGTACAAGTGCTCGCCTCATATATGGATATGATTGCATGTATCCTTCACAGTTACTGTAAATCCAGGTGGCACATACAATTGGCTAAATCCATTTTGAACGGCAGTTCTGATTTCATTTTTTACATGCTCAGGCAGGGTTGTTCACATCAGATGTCATGAATGAGCAGAGGAGGTCAGTATGGCGCAAACAGCAATGCCTTCAAGGAGTTTTTTTTATGTAACAAATTCAGTCAGTCAAGGCAAATAAAGCACACTTACATCTCTTGTTTAAAATAACCAAGCTTTGCAAAACATCAAATATTTAAATATGTAAAAGAGTTCAGTGCTCTGGTCCACTATTGATCAAAAATGAGTCAAACAGTCTTTACAAATGATTATTTGTATTTGTTTAAACCTAATTAACTGTATCACCACAACTAAAATGGTGTCAATTATTAATCAGAGAACTAAAATATTCCTAATCTTCAACTATGGGATTTAATTAAAGTTTTTGAGAGCCACTATGTGTAGGATTAAATAATTAGGATTTTGTCACCTCCAAGACAGCAATGTACACCGCTGTCCTCCTTCCCCTCCCTCTACCGAGTCAACCATGACTGAATGGGCTGAAAGCAACACATGGACTGCACCAATATTCACCCGGGTTGTCTCATTCTTTACAGACAAAAACTACATCTGAATCATTTTAAAGATATAATCGTAACATCCTTCACATAACAGCTTTGTTTTCCCTCCCTAAACATTCAGCAGTTCCATCAGATTAAAACAAATGCCAAAAAGTATTTGCAGTTACTATTTGACCCACTTTATATTAAGGTTGTCATTTGTGACACAGCATGTCCTCACACTCTGGAGGGGAAGACATGACAGAAAAACTTGGCTCCCAACGATTACAGCTCTACATCTGGGACTTTCTGCTGTGTTAAACCTGCACTAAGACATCAGCATGAACTTGCTGTTTTCCCACCAAACAGCAGAAGATATTATCATCATGAAAGAAGGCTACAGAAATAACCGTTTGGCAAAAACACAGTGGCAGGTTTCATATTAATAATCAAGTAGGGGGGTGCCCAGATAGCTCAGTTGGTAGAGCCCAGCCCATGTATAGAGGTTTACTCCTTGACGCAGCGGGCCCAGTTCGACTCCGACCTGCGGCCTTTTGCTGCATGTCATTCCCCCTCTCTCTCCCCTTTCATGTCTTCATCTGTCCTGTCAAAAATAAAGGCCGAAAATGCCCAAAAAAGAAAGAAAAAAAAAAGAAAGAATAATCAAGTAGGAGATCAGCGTCTTGCTTAAGGACACTGCAGCCGATAATATGGCTTGCTACGGGGATCCAAAATGTGACCTTTTCCATGACCGGACTCTAACCAATTGCTTGCCCAAATGCACAATACTGCCATTGTGTACGTGCCATACTCTATTTCGTTCTGTCCTGTTCCACTTTTTGTGATTCACAGACTTCATGTTAATGCTGTCAGCTTCAAATAAATAGTTTGACATTATGATTTTCATGTCTGTATGCTAAATATGAAGGAACAGCAAGCAGCCAGTTAGCTTAGCTTAATGACAGGAAACAGAGGAAGACAGCTAGCTCTGTCTTTATATGTTCTGAACTTATTCACGGTATCGGTAAGGATTGATCGAGGCTCCCAGTGAGGCTATGAGCTCGGTAGTTTCACTGTAGGCAGATTCTCCGCCCGAAATATAATCAGTGAATCATGAACAAAAACTGTGCTGATTGTTGTCCTTGGAGCCTACATGAAAAAACATTTTTGGTTAGTAAATGTCTGCTGTCATCTTGCTTTAATTGTAAATTCCAGGTAAAACTCACAGATTTAACACAGGAGATATGACATGATCATTAGTGAGCTTTTCCAGTTTTTTTCTGCTAAGCTAACCGGCTGCTAGCTTCACATTTTAACGGACATGAGGGTGGTATCAACCTTCTCGTCTAACTGTCAAAGTTAGAAGTTAAATAAGTAAACTATTCCAATACATTTTCTGAAATTTGATACTGACGATAAGGGATAAAAAAAAAAAAACACAAACATGATTACGCAACTGTAGAGCACATCTTGTGTTCAACCACTCTATATGAAACCTGTGATTTTAATATATAAAGTTTGAAATATTGTTGCACATGATATGCAAATGTAAGCTGTGTAGCAGGAAGAGCACAGCGTCAACGATTCAGATGTTTTCTGTTGGCAACAACTGCAGTTTATTTGGAACAGAACAAAGTATATTTTTAAAGAACGCTTTAAGAACTAAAAACTAATTGGTCATAACACAAACAGACCAATATTTACATGACAGATTCATCTACCTTTTGATGAGAAATGTCAGCTTCTTTTATCATTTAGATAGGATGGAATGAGAGCACGAATCAGAATGTAATGGAAATAGATAAAAAAAATCTGTGTACCAAAAGCACATACACATTTAAAAATCATCATGCTTACTTAAAATTCATACATTGTCACATCTCACTCATTCACAATACTGGGCAGGAGAGAAAAAATAAACAAGGTGCAAATAAGAAACATCACAATAAGTAAAAAATAATCTAGTGTTCATCAGGTACGAGTCTCGGAATGCCACATGTGCATTTGGACTGCAAACTATTAGATTCTGTTTCACTTTGTCCAGCAGTATGTAGCTCACTTTGATTTAATTTTACACAATAGCAGGGGTCACTATCACATATCGATTGATCTGCAGATCCAAGAAAATCAAAAACACATTTAAGAGCATGGTCAGCATTACAAATATCCCTCGTTTGAATGATCCCTCTTGCCTTAATACAACTCAAAAGGCACTGGACCTTATTCCGTTTACAGTAAAATGAAAGCATAAAGCACTAAACTATCGACATGTTCTGTACGTTGAGTAGTCTGAGTAGTATTTTCAAAGATTGCGGTACTCTCCATGCGCTTTCCATGCAGAGTAGCCCTTTTGTTGCGGTATCGACAATATGGCACAGTCACATTTATCACTCTTAAAGGTGCTCTAAGCGATGTCACGCGTTTTTTAGGCTACAACATTTTTTTGTCACATACAGCAAACATCTCCTCACTATCTGCTAGCTGCCTGTCCCCTGAACACACTGTAAAAAAAAAAAACATGGTCTCTGTGGCCAGCCCAGGCTCCACAAACAGCAACAAAAACAAACTGTGCCAACCTGCACCACGAAACATAACAGAGTTCCAGCGTTCCAGCCAATAACCGACAAGAAGGATTTTGGGGTGGGGGTTGGGGGGTTAGTGCACGGAAGAACGGAAGGGAGGGGACGGGATGAGGAGGAGGGAGGGGCGAGCTAGCCTCGTTTTGTTTGACATTACTTCGAACGTCAACAAGAAGTGATGTCACCCAACATCGCTTAGAGCACCTTTAAATAAAACATTTTAAAAGAAAGAAATTATTTCAAATCAAGTTTTTCATCAGCAAGATCTGCAAGTACAAAAAAAACACACAACTGTAGTGTCTGTCGTGTTGGCTTCTACATAAGCGAGTTGTTTTTCCCTTGTGCACAAAAAAAACAAAAAAAAACAACAAATCACAATTATAAAAGAAGCACAGAGGCTAAATTATTTCTGTACTCAGATGCAGGTGTCCGGCATCTAAACAAAAAAAAAGCCAGCCGTTAAAATGCCATTTTGGGACATCGAGTCCTCAAGTCTTTTTCTGTCACTACCTCACTTTATATCAGTGTCTCGCCATTTGAGAGGACAAGGACAGTGCGAGAGTGGGTATCAAAGAGACCACTGTTCCCTTGGCTTGGCACTTGGCAAGTATAGTACGGATACCAAAAGACAACTTTTTTTTTCTTTACCTAAGAAGCCTGTTTTTAGTGGATCATATAAATAGACAGTCAGGTAACAATGTCCACTTTGAGGTGAGGTACCTACTGGTTACAAATGTTGATAATGCTTTCTCCCTTCTTTTCAGGGCCACTGATGAACCTTTAAAAAATGATTCACATTAACTCCTGAAAACCACATTTTGCAAAAACAATACGTGGACACCACAACTCAATTTCCCTTTCCAGTGAAGGGTTTAAATGCAACTTGGCTAAACATTCTGGGGTATACAGTACTTAAGACTCCATTTCTAATAGTTCCTGCTCTGAACAGAGCTCTATTTGGCACCAGAGAATGCCAATCAAGCGCTCGGTTGAAGAAAAGCAGAGAGAAAAATCCTTTCATACAAATACCAGCCAGCTTTCACTCTTTCACTCTGTCTTTTTTTTCCTCCATTCAATTTCAGTCCCATTCAAGCTAATAGGTACCAGGACACCATTATCTCTCCCTTGTTCCTAGCATTTTGCCAGTGTTTCAGTGCCTTTTATTATTCCCCCTGGTCCTCCACTCCCTTCTTTATCTGTTTGACAAAGACCCAGAGGGGGGTTTGGTCCAGCTGCCCCATAGTTCAGTTAGATACAGTAGTCAGCTTACAAAAAACTAAAAAACATCCCCCACCCATCCAACTCCACCCACTTTCACCCTAGTAGTCTCAGCTGAGGCTTTCTACAAACACGCACCCATGCACACACACAATCAATGTCAGGAGATATGACAAGTTTTGGGAATGTGTGTGTGTGTGTGTGTGTTTGGCTGCATGTGTCAGTGTGCATTCTGTCACAGATGCTGTTGGTCTGGGTGGAGGACATTCTCATTATAATTAGGGATAAGCTAAGGGGGGGGGTACAGCAGCAGTGTGTTCGGACACAGGTGCAGTGCCGAGGTTCCTCAGAGGAACTATCTGCACCCATTTTTGTAATGACAACAACTTCCTGCCGCTTAACACCCCAAATTTTTTCATCTGCTTCCTGTAGCCCGCTACACATCAACTGACAGCTGTCCCTTCACTCATAAAGAAGCTCTAACTCCCTCCTTCCTGAGGGGGGCAGTGTCCCACTCTCATGCGCAGTGTGCCGCTTTTGTGCAGGTGCCAGAGCTGGACAAACTCCTCAGGCATGGCGTGGAACCATTTATAGGGCAGGATGTTGTCGTAGTAATGGTGGCTGACCGGTTGCTCATCCAGGCCGACGGAAAACGGCCAGAAGCCGTAGGCCGTCACTTCCTCGCACAGCCCCAAGGCCAAGCTGACCAGGAAGAGCCCCGTGGAGAGGCGCTTGGCGTGCACGGCGCGGGCTTTCCAGAATTTTCCCACCGTGCGCAGGAATTCGGGGTTGGCAAAGAGCATGGTGAGGTTGGAGGAGGTGTCCGCCAGGGCGTAATACGCCCGCAGTGACGGGTCAGTGCCAGGCTTCATAGAGAACGCTGGCATGTAGATGTAGCTGGAGCCGTAGACCTTCATACGTTCCACAAAAGCTTTTCTTGACCACAGAAGGTTCTGAAATCTGAGAGACAGAGTGATAAAGAGAAAGAATGGGAGTTATGCTATATGTTGTGTCTGGCCGACTCATCTGTAGAGCTGTGTGCTCCCCTTTTCCTTTCCTGCCTGTCTAAAAAAAAAGGAAACAGATTTCCTGTGTAACACCACAGGAACACTATGGGGGATCCTGCCACTTGCCCACTACCTCACAGTACATCTCCTCAAATCACCACACTGATTCCACAACATAACTCATTAGCTATGTACGCTGGAGCAGGGTTTTTCCTGCATAGAGTGAAATTTTGGCACCCCCCAAAGAGGTTTCAGTCAGCACCAAAGGAAAATCAGTGCCAAAATGCTAAGAATTGAGAGAAGAAATAGCAATTCAAATCCTCTTCGACTGTGTTTAAGAGCAATTTACCAAACAACAGTTGAAAAGCAGAGCATAAACTTGAACAGGAGCGCTAATCTCAGTTTTACCTTCCAGAGTCTGGCTGGGTCGGACTCTCCCGGTGATTTTAACGGTGGTATTTAAATACTAATTATTTTTCTTAAGCAGGTTTGTTGATTGGGGTTTCATTTACTCAAGCGTAATAGACATCTTTGTTTATCAAATTATCAGAAATAACAGGAAAATGCATAGATATCTTTCAAATAAGGTAACACAGACTCACTGCCTTTACTGTACGCAAACCAAAGCTTACTGTTGTGCGTAATTACCCCCCCCATTCTGAGTCAGGAAAAACCCTGCTCTAGTATGCTCAAACTTACTCTGTACATTAAAGGTGCTGTAGGTAGGATTGTGAAGATCCAGGACTTAGCCAAACAACTGGAACATCGACAACTTCTCAGTCCCTCCCCCCTTTCTGCTAAAGCCCAAACGGTCTCCTAAGCCCCTCCCTCCACAAGGGAGAATGAATGAGTGTGCACGAGCAGTGATTGACACACAGTTAGACACCCCCCCTGGCCCTGATTGGTGCATCTGAACAGGGAGCTGTGGATTTTTGCAAATCACACTACAGGCTGTAGGTGGTGCCAGAGGAGCCAGCTTTCTTTTAATGACCTGCTTCATGTAGTTCTACTGGAATATAGGGTCAGTTTCAGCAAATATGACAGAAAGTTAGTTTTATAAGACATACCTACTGCACCTTTAATGTCCTCTGTTCTGTAAGTTATCAATATCTCTGCACAACTGATGAGTGTTTTGTTTGAGAACAGAATTGATTCTGACTGTTTACCTTTTCTCTATGATGCTGGGGTTGGCTGTAACCAGGTGTGTTCTGGTTCCCACATCATCCACATATTCCTTTGAAAGCGGTGGAAGGTTGCACCTAAATGAACAAAACACACACGGTATATTTAACAGTTCACACTAGGGGTGTTGAAATGAATCATTGCATCGATTATTGCCTACTGATGTTACTTGTTGATTTTCAAATCGTTTTTGTTTGTTTGCCTTTTGTCTGTTGTGTTCAAACTCCGCTACATTCAGGAAGTGTCTTTTTTTAAGAGCAGATACAATGAAAAGGGGAGTTCATTTACTGTATATCTGACTGCTTGACTTTGTTGATGAAAACCATGTATAGCAATATATTGTCACGGCCTATTGTGACTCATGCATTAGTGTTTCCTTTTTTTGGTGTTCTGTGTGTGTGTGTGTTTGTGGGAGTGTGTGTGCAGGCGTAGTTTTCACCAGGGCACCTGGCTCTCCAGCGCAGCTGCAAGCGATGTCCTAATCAAGCCCCAGCACAAGTACTCCTGAGATCCAGATAGCCAGTGCCAGTTTGTTTCAGTCACTCACGTGGTAACATACTCTTGGCCAAAACTCCTAGTAATTCTAGTGAAACTTTTGTTGTTTTTGTCTCTCTGTGCGCAGTCGTAATGACTCAGGCAGTCCTGAATACTACAGGCAGCAACAGTAGGAGAGATATTAAAAGTGGAATGACATGGCTGAGAAGTGGTTGCACAACAACGCTGGCAGCATGGTTGCCATATTTTACATATTTAATAACTGGAGTGACATTGTCCCTTTGTACTTACACCCTGTTTTTCAGTGATGACTAGTTAAACATATTCAGATATTTGACAGACAAGTTTCTCTCTGTCACCAACAAACAGTGTCTCAGCTTCAGTAATAATGGTAATTTAAATTGACAACGACATTACCGTCCTAAACATACATTTCGTGTTTGCAAGATAATGTGTTTAGTAGAGTAAATTACAACAATTATGGAATAATTACCTCCTGCAAGTCTCATATGTGGTTAATCACATCAGAGCTGTTTATGATCAGCAGATGGAAAGGAGGAAATAAAGGACAGCTGGAAAGGATTCTTTGTTTTTTGTGAATGTTAAATACTGCCATTGTGTCCTTGCTGTAGTGTTTCCTACATTGACTCGTTCTTTCAATTTTCATTTTTCTGGCCATCGCCGTCAGTTCAATCTGGGTGCCTGAACCACTACTGTCGATTCATGTGTAGATGGGGCCTACAAGTGCTACGTCACAGTTTGGCAGAAATCAGTATATATGATGAACAGCCATTTTCTTATCTCTACCAGGCAGTACTTACTACTTAGTAGTGATGTTGACTGGCTGGTAAAATTATCTTATTCAAACAGTCCATTTCAGACTCAGCGTATCAAATATTTGACCCCAAAACGGAATTCTGTTGGTTTGTTGGTTAAAACAAACCCTGAACGTTGCGGTTAAATGGCATGCGCTGTGACCACTCGGCTACCTAGACGCTCCTAGAATTTAGTGTTACCAGATGGGTTGGGACTTGTTAGGCTTAGAGTGCATTGCACTTATTGAAAATAATAGACCTCAGAGGGTCTAGAGGTGGAAATTGCTGTTGCTGGTAATGCAAAGTAACCGTCTGCCTGCTAAGGTTGTGATGGGAAGTCCAGTTCTGGCACGATCCCTCATTCATTTTGTAACATTCAACATTCTTGCTCTCGGACGATCAGATGGACATCTGGCGTGTTCAGGCCGTTTGGCAGATTGAGCAGTTTTAAGGTCAGATTTCCTCCATGGCTGCTGTCAAAAAGATCTGTTATAAACTATAATGAAGTGAGCTTGTTTAAATATTACAGGAGTAGTATTATGCATGTTGTGCCTTGTGACTGAGACGGCTGTAAAATAAAACTGATCTTCATGGCAGAACAGACAGCATATTGTCTGCATCTTCCAGCTATCTGTGGCTCCATATTATTTTTTTCTTCTTACTTTCAGTAAGTGTTCTTTTATTTTGCTTCACCAGTTTTATTCTGCTTAATGCATTTCTGCTCATCGCCTCCCTCATCTTAGTGTTTTCATAGTCGCTGACTCATGCCTAACCTCTTTTTCTCTCTTGCCCTCGCTGTGACCCATTTTTTTTGTCTCTGTCTTTCTCTCTCTTGCCTACAGTTGACACCAGCACTCATTTTCACTTATGGCTGAGGGTAATTGGCTACTCTCTTGGGCAAGGGCGATTCACATTTGGAGGAGCAGTGAAGAAGTCATATACAATGCACACGCCTGCACTAACAGCCCCGCAGAGTGCCTTGTGTCTCACCGCATGATGAAGTCGGCCTGGTCAATGTCCTGTCCACATTTGCTGTGTCGGAGAATGCCACCGTTGCCCACCACCGCACACTTCTTCAGGGGCAGCTGCAGAGGGTTGCCCTGGGCAGAAGGAAACATGCAGCTCTGTTAGCGTACACACAAGCACCTGGACATTAACAGACAAAGCCACGTACACACATGCACAAAAATAGTCACCCTGTGTTCAGCTATGCACAGGACCTTGGCCTACTGCTAATTTCCCTTCACAGCCTCTTGTGCTGACAGACAAACCAGCATCGAGATATGAAGCAAGGAAGTGAGTCAAAGTCATTCAGTTTATGAATTAGATTCCGTTTCTGGGATATGCATCAAGAGCAAAGTCTATATTTATACATAGTACATTTTCAAATGAAAAACAGACAATAGACATATCAGCAAAGAAAAGGATGTACTGCCATGCAAAAAAACATTTTCCTCACGCCTGTAAACAAAAACAAATGAACTGGATCTGCATATTGCAATGTTCCAAGACTAACTTAAGACATGTGCACCATAGATGTGAACTTAAAGCTAAATGTACCCACAGTATTTCTCAGAGAAAACAAATGTCAAAGATGGAAACAAACACAATCGATAACTCTTCTTCTACCCTGCGATAATAAAATCTATGGTCTGGTAAATGTCACTTCCTTTGTCTCTGCACAGTGTTTGTGCCTGGTCCTAAAACTTTTTTATCTAACATACCACCGCAGCCTGAACTTAAGCACCCCTTTGTACAACCTGCCAAAGGTGTTCAATTAAATTGCTTTTAAATTACACATTATTTAACCATTAACTGCTTTTCCATTACTTTTAGAGAATGGAACTGTTTTTATCCATTACTTTTAGCTAACTATTTCAACTGTTTATATATTACTTAATTTCCTATACTTTTGGCTAAATAGTTGAACTTTTTATTTATTACTTTTAACTAACAGAAAAGTTTTTTCATCATGTTTAGCTAACTGTTATGACTTCTCTACTAGCTTGCTAACTACTTTTTACACACTCACTCGCAAGATGTGGTGTTCAGGTGTCACACCTGACTTAATATGTGGATATACTGTATAGTACTTTAAAAAAAATTGTAATTAGTTGAGCCACTTCACAATCTCTCTAGCACACAACCTGGCAACTGCAGAAGTACAAGTAACTCCTGGGGTGGGAATCACTGCCCTATCATCATCTCAATTGAAGCCTTGTATAGGATAGTATTAAAGTTGTTACAGAGAACAGTGAAATACCACTTCATGAGGCAAGGGCCAAAGATGTCCTTTCTTTTTGCCTTGGCTGCATTTAAGTCAGAGGCATGGATTACGCGGGATGGCGGAAACAATTGTGCTCATTATTCCCCTTGGAGTGCACACACTTGAGAATACATACATACATACACACACACACACACACACACACACACACACACACACACACACACACACACACACACACACACACACACACACACACACACACACACACACACACACAAAAACGTACACACACATCTCCTTGCCTCAGGGTCTCTTTTAGAGCGTGACAGGGGGTTGAGTCAGAGGACAATGTCCTGCTAACAGCACATCAAGCAGGGGAGGGGAACCAGCAAGTTGGGCTGAACATTTGAAAGGGGGACACTTATTACAGTAGCACGTGGTCCAGCTATTTCTGGAAAGTTATTAATCCAAAATCTTGACCGATTTTGGTTTGGGTTGTTCATTTTAATGTAGGGCTGCAACTAACAATCATTTTTAATTTAATTTCAATATGTTGATTATTCCTTCAATAAATGTATTAGTCCATAACATGCCAGGAATTGGTGAAACAGTACCCTATTATAATTCATATTTTTTCTGACAGTCTGACCAACAGCCCAAAGTTAAAAGATATTCAAGTTACCATGATATAAAACAGAGAAAAGCAGCAAATCTCACATTTGAGAAGCTGGAACCAGCTATTGTTTTGACATATAGTTTAGTTTTCAGTGTCACTTTCATAATGAGAGAAAAGCAGATCCTCAGTGTGCATGCGAATGAGCTGCCATATTTTGTAGATGAACAACAATATGTTGTACTTCCTTACAGATTTGTATGTGTAATTGTCAAACATTTTAGGATGCTGAAAAGAAAAGAAGAGATCATAGGAATCTACTGTACAGTCCAGTGAACTGTATGTATGGATGCTCTGTTTGAGCCATTGAACTAACCAGCAATTAACTGTCAAAGCCCTAATTGGCACATTCCCTGGCAGATGCCCAGATACTGTAGCTGTTGCCAGCTTGGCATAGTGTGGCTGGTTGTCTGTGGTTAAACCTGCAATCATAGCACTGGTAGTTAAAAAGGCAGAGAATGTGTGTGTGTGAGCTTGTGCTTTGTCCATCCCACCTAACTACTAGTTATCTAAAAGCACACGTACAACTGGCCACAATATAGGCTTGTAGAGGAAGTGAAACCACACCTCCAAAAATAGGCCATGCAATCGTTAGATGGACACTCACACAAGCACTAAGATGGACAATGCAGCCGGGTGTCACGCTAACCTTGGGCAGGGTGATGCACTGGAGTGTAAAACAATAAAAAACCAGCTACATCCCAGTGACAGAGTAGTGACTTAACACAGTGAAAAGATTAGCTTACATAACTCAACCTGTGTGTGAACAAGGAATGAAAGGAAAGTGATGTCCTGCATAAAACTAGTTAAGGATACCTTTTTATGATTCATTTTAAAGGCTCAGTTCGCCCAAATTACAATAAAACGCATCATCATCCTGCTTTTCTCTAGTGGGGTCAAGCCATACAAATATGTTCGGATTCATTTAATGAGGATTTGACATATCTGTTTCATAGAGTCTACCAGCACCCATAATAATGTAGATTAATAAACCAGGACATTACTTCTGGGAAGACACAATGCTGTTGAGCTTTTCAAATGTAAATGTTTTCAAATGTTTTATTGTGTGTAATATGGATTAGGGCCACAATTAAAGATAATTTTCATGGGCAAATGAATGTGTTGATTATTTTCTCTATTAATCAATTAAACGCTTTTGTCAATAAAATGTCATAAAACAGTAAAGATGAAAAAAAGGTGATGTCTTCAAAATGCTTGTTTTGTCCAACCAGCAGTCCAAATTCCCCAAATATTTAGTTTACAAATCATAAAAAACAGAGAAAAGAACCACATCTTCACATTTGAGAACAAATATTTGGCATTATTGCTTGAAAAATGATCAAAATAGTTTTTAATCTAATCTTAATCTTCTCGATTGAATAATCAATGAATTAACACATTGTATTAGCTCTAATTTGGCTGAACTAATGTATTCTGATTTCACAGCATAAACACTTATCAGCAATAAAACAGTGTGGAAAAAACATTTAAAACCCATTGCAGTACGTTCATGCACCCACACCCACACTGTGGTTCAGCTCGGCCACTCTCGCTTTATATTCTCATTTCTTCATTTATTCGCCCTCACCTCCCCCATCCCTCATGAATGAACATGCCCAGCTCACGCCTGCAAATTAGGGTCACATATTCATCGCATTTACCAACCAGGATATTAGACCACAAATCTGTGGCATCAGTAATAGGGATCCAATCTTCATTATTAGTGAGGTGTATTGCCCCTGGATACAAAACCACGGCAACAGCACTTACACCAAAGGTTCTCATTTACTCCTTTTTCCAGGCACAAACACCCTCATCCACATGCGCACCCACACACAAGCATGAAGCTATGTAAAAATAGCCCTTATATGGATACAGATACACATCCACAGAGGCATAAATACACACTCTAGGTCCATCAGTGTTTCCCACACATAGACTAATTTGTGGCGGTGCGCCACACAATCAACATCGGCCGCCACATATTACGTTTTACATATTATATATTTTTTTTTAACGCTATTTAAAACGTGCAGCGTATTCGTTCAGCTGCATTTCCTTTCCCTGCTCTCCTCCGTCTCTCGGTCACTCACGTCTCTCTCACATAGGCTACACACACACACACACACACACACACACACACACACACACACACACACACACAGCCCCTCCGTGCACACAGCGTCTGTCTCCATGAAAACGAGAGAAGATGGCTGGCAAAATTGAGAAGTTCACGAAAGGTTGGTATCTCGTGAACACCTTTACACAATCACACATTAAAAAGTGCTATAAAAATATTTTATATTCTGAATACAATGTTGTTAGTGTGTTAATGTTGGAGTCCCGACCCGACTCTCAGCAAACAAGCGATTGCGCCTGCTTTAGAAAGTTAACTAGTTGGAAGTTTGCGGTAAAATGCAGTTGGGTTGTTGAGGTCAAAACACTATATGTAGCAGCTGTGTGAATCAAATAAACTTATTATATATAATGTTGTCATTTTTTTACTCTTACACTGAATGTTTGCTGCTTCAATCCAGATGAGTATTGAAAAGTATTTTCCGTGACTGAAAAAGGCACGTGCTGAGGATGAGGACCAGCCTGAACCGAGGTATCAGTCTGAAACAGAGCTGAACAGTCCGACCAGTGTAATTAGTTATGTTATTCATTTGTTTACAATATTTTCAGGCTTCAACCAGTGCTGCTCAAGCCACCCTCCCCATAACACCCCACCCCCGCGCCACAAATTGCTTTCTAACCTGTGGGAAACACTGTCCATGTTTGCACAATTCTACATTCTCGACATGGAAAAGAAATGGGAAATAACTTGGGAGGGAAATACTTGAGTCACATCCTCCTCCAGCTATGTAACATACCTTCACAAAGAGTGGGTAAGTCTCATTGTTGACGGTGTGCGAGTGGTAAAACTCGCCATCGTACCACAGGACCTTGCCCATCGGCGAGTTCTCCTTGGTCACTGCAAACATCCTCCGCGGATCGCAGCACTCTGTCAGCAACTTCCTGTGCAGAGAGGATGTGGGGAATAATAAAGTCTGGCGATATCTGGACACTTAGACACAAATTGGATTCAACAGGACAGCTGGGATTCTGATAAAAGACAGGCTACAACAATTGCTTGATTATTTGCCAAGAGACAGCCAGAGTAGGATGTGTGTTAATATGACAAGACAAAGAACCAGTGTGTGAGGTCAAGTGCTGTACATCAGAGGAAATATTCACATTATTTAGGTTATATACGCCTGGAGTTTTAAGGATATCAAGATTCAATAACATGAAATGGATGTTCAAAAGTGGGGACTGTCCTCAGCTTTTTCACTCTTTCAACTGATAAATTCAAATAATCCGTTGGGAAAAACTTTACCAAACAGAGGTCTTTAAAAAGCTCCATGGCTTTAAAGCTACAGCCCCAAGTGAGCGTCACATCCTCCCTGTAGGCCCCGTCTGCTGCTCGGGAGGTGTCACCTTCTCTGAGTATCCTTATCGCCTTTGCCTTGGAGAATTGTCTGCACATATTCTCAACTGACTGAGATTTAAACAAGGCTGCCACAGGGTGACTAACATGCCCTGTTGATCTGGTTTGCTTTTAAAATCTAGTCTAGTCTAAATGAAAGACCCACACAGTGTCTGTGGTAGGCTACTAATGTTACTGTAAATAAGTAGTGTTTATGATGTTTGTATCTCCTGTGGTTTTGCAGTTGTAATATTTCTGTAGGATATATTTACAGTTTTGACAGATTCAAACCTAAGAATGTTTTTTTTTGTAGAATTACAGTTTTTTTGTGCAGAATTGCTGGATTTTATGCAATACTAATATAAACTACTTTCCATTTCGGTATATATTACAGTTTAATCATAATGACATTATGCCCATATGGGACTCCAAATGAAATGAAGACAAAGGAGGTCACAGGCACTCAAAGAGAACCCCATGTACGCTCTGTAGTGGATACAGGGTAAAACAATCAGCGGCAAAAAGGGAAATCTGGGGGGACCGCGGGCCGCACTTTGGGAAACACCTTTTTAAACAAATGGAAAGACATGTGAGACCTGAGACTAACCTGTATACATCAATGCCCGTCTGGTTCTTCTGCCATACTTCCCCCTGCCTCAGCACCTCCTCAACTATTTCTTTATCGCGGGGGAGTCTGTAGCCGGGGAAAATGTAAAACCAGCAGAGCACCAGCACGCACAGAGCGGCCCACACCGACAGCTTTCCCCGGTAGCATCGCACCAACATCTTTCCTCCTCTTATCTGTTGCACGGCTCAAAACATCCAGTGCTGTAAAAGGCAGCCTCGGTTCAAAGCTAATCTCTCCGTCGAGATTCGAATCCCCGTCTCACCCCGAAAACGGGGTGGAGAATGAGTGGAGCTTGCAGGGTACACTGTTAACGTTACCCGGTTGCTTGGGTCAAGCTTTGGTTTGGAAATCCGGTTTTGTGTTGATGAGGCTATGATGGTGAGAAGAAAAGCAGAAGCGTCTAACCCTGCAGAAGGTCACACTGGGTTGCGGGGTTGTGGTGCAATGTGTCGGGTTCTGCAGGAATCCTCTGCTCTGTTCTCGGTGCATCACCACCATCATAACAGCCTGATCGTGAGGATGCATGCGGGCCCCCTCCCCGCCCAGTGGTGCCCCTCTGTATCCCAATCCTCCGAGGGTCCCCGAGGGTCCCCGATCCGGTCCAAGTTGATGCTCTTTCTCCCGCCTTTCGGTCCTCTCCTCGGGACTCCTGTCCTCGTCCTTCTGCGGGGTCTGCGGTGCAAGTGAACCGGGCCAGTCCAATTCAGTCTCCCTCTACATCCCTCTCTTTCGCCTGTCAACTCCCCTCCGCCGAGACAAAGTGCTTCTTGTGCTGTTGGAGGCGCGTCAAGTTTGCCAGAAAGGCACGGGTGAAAACGGAAGTCGACCTTCAAAATAAATACATGTACACAGAACGCACACAGCATCAATTATTCCTCATTTAGGCTAAAGCTACATGTTAGCATCCACACCAGCTGATGGAAATAAAGGAGCAGCTTGAAATGATTCAAACCGAATAAAGAGCGACAATCGTCAAGAAAACACATTTGCAAAAGCTGCACCATTTGAATGTCATGTACAATCCCTTTTCATGACTCATGCATAACAGAGTTCTGTCACCTCAAAGTTTTATCAGAGGGGCCATTTTATATATCTGTGCCCAGGGGGCAAAATTACGAATCCTACTATGGCCACGCCAAGACCCGCCCTACGAAGCAGCTTGATTGGTTGGGGTTAGGCATTTCACCTCGAGTGGTTAAGGTTAGGATAGCCGATTGGTCAGGGGATAGGACCTATACAAATCAGGTTACGTTGCCTTACCGTAAGCATGTACGCCTGGCCAATAGTAGCTATTGAAGGGCGGGTCTTGGCGTGGCCATAATGGGAAAAAAAATAGCGCGCCCAGGGGCCCTTTGTCTTACAAACCGTCCGTGGAAAAATGGGACACTGCTTTAAACACATGGCATTGCTTCTCCATTTATAGCCTTTTGGAAATGACAGCCCCACCATTAAAATGGGCTTTGTTAGGGTTCTTCCTTATGGATAATTTTTCCCTTTTTATCCCACTTAAATTTGTTAACATAGGTATTATATATTATTTTGAAAGTCCCGCTTTACAACCCTCACTGTCAAAATTGTTTCACGCTGGCTGCTGCAAACGGCTGCAGTGTCTCGTTTTGGCTTCCCGCTGAGATCTGTGATGTGAAGCGCTGCCGCCCCCTGCTGGACTTTGACTTCACTGACTGAAAACATCTTTAAAATGATTGATAGAGACGTCACTGCAGCCGTCAGACACAGTACCACACCCTAACTCCAATCCGAAGTCATTTTATGATCTTAATTTAATATAGACATATTATACCAATTTCTGTTCTACAATATAGAACAGCACACTCACATTCTGCCCTGACATATTACATTTTCTATTATATATCTTCTTTCACACCAGCAGCTGCAGTGCTGTGTAAAATAAACCTCTGCTGCCCTCATGTGGACAAAGTCAGTGTTCAGACTTCATTGCAGTTGCTTTATTTCCCACAATGTGTGGATGTGTATTTGTGTGTGAGAAGTTGGTATCTTCAATGTTAATTTAATGCGGTCATATTCTGATTCTGATGTGTTTATGAGGGCTAAATGTCTTCAAAAATAAAAGGAATTGCTGCACTTTTTTATTTGTTTGCACATTAAGAAACTACGGTGGCTGACAGGGGCAAACGCCCTGAAACTTAAGAAAACACACGCAAATAGACAAAACACAAGCAAATTAAG
Organism: Sander vitreus; assembly: GCF_031162955.1. Classification (NCBI taxonomy): domain Eukaryota; kingdom Metazoa; phylum Chordata; class Actinopteri; order Perciformes; family Percidae; genus Sander; species Sander vitreus. Next base: position 14,215,921 of record NC_135877.1, read on the forward strand.
AAAACAACTTCATTAATTTGACAACACATGCGCAGCATCCAGCAAACGCGCTGCAAATGCACACAACACAACCAAATACATAAACACGCAAATATGAAACGAAGCAAAAAGAAAAGCACACAAACCCAGAAAACAAATGCAACAAAAAAACGCAGCATCCAGATTACACAGCAGAAGTTCTCCAGACCTCTAGAGGGAGCAGCTAGTGGAACAGCTGGATTTTCGACAATACAAAAAACAGACAGGATTTATAGTCCCTCCCTGTTTAGTAAACCAGCCAATTTACCGTGGGATTTATCAAACTGAATAAATCCCGCTCGCACATATAAACACAAAACTGCTTTGCTAACTCTATCGTGTTGTAAGTAAGACATCTGCTGAAAAAGTTATTGTATTCATTAGCATGATTGCCGTACTGTTTAGTTCACAAACATCCAACACACCAAAGTACAAACACATAGCGGACCAGACGCAAGCATTTATTTTGAAAAGCTGAAGCTCCGGGACGGCACCAGCCGGGAGGGCATGAGACGGGAGCATAGACTTTATATTATTAATATATTATGTTATTAATAATAATATGAATTTAATATACAGTCTATGGAGTTCTCCAGGCTGCAGCCATGCCCGACTCTATTAAAAAGGCAGAGCGCTCTCTCCCCATGGGGTCGAAAATCAAGCTGTTCCACTAGCTGCTCCCTCTAGAGGTCTGGAGAACTTCCGTTGTATAATCTGGATGCTGTGTTTTTTTGTTGCATTTGTTTTCTGGGTTTGCGTGCTTTTCTTTTTGCATCGTTTCATATTTGCAGCGCGTTTATGTATTTGGTTGTGTTGTGTGTATTTGCAGTGCGTTTGCTGGATGCTGCGCATGTGTTGTCAAATTAATGAAGTTGTTTTCTTCATTTGCTTGTGTTTTGTCTATTTGCGTGTGTTTTCTTAAGTTTCAGGGCGTTTGCCCCTGTCGGCCACCGTAAGAAACACAACTCTTATAAAAGACATCATATGTACACAAAGCATTCACTTATATACAAAGACATTTTTACATACATATTCTCATATACATCACATTAAATAAAACAAAAGCTTGTGCAGGAGAGGTAGAAAGCTAAAAGCGTATACAAAGACCTAAAAACAGACACCCCATAGAATACACTTCATAATACTACTCAAAAAAAACATGTAAAAATACACCTTTATAATCTTAACGCATACAAACACATTTAAATTAGTCCTATACAACCAAGCACACAATAACAAGAACCATCCTACAGTTATCTCACTGCCCCCCTACCCCTTTTCATCCGGATATAGCCTAAAAGCTGATCAAAGTGCGGGTAGCCGAGAAATGTTTGCTACTCAGGGCATCCACTGCCCCCTGTTGAGGATCTCCGAGGGCTGAGCAAGGTTAGACCAGTGGGCAGAGGGATGTTATGGCAGGCCATTTGGCTGAAGTCATGTGTCAGCTGCTCTCTGTGCACCGTGTCCAACAACAGTGCCACTGTACAGGTCTGTACAAGATCCAGAAAGTGTGAGGAGACAGACAGGGATGCAGAGATACAAAAAGATGGAAAAAATAAAAATAAAAACACCTACATCCTGTTAGATATCAATGTTCTGATTCTAAACAAAAGATTATTTATTATATATGAGGAGTAAATAGCAGTATGGGCATTCTTACTTAAGTAAATGTAGTTTAAAATTCTGCATTGAAGTTGACATTTGAATTAAAAGTATTATTAGCACAATGTACTTAAAGTAATGAAAACTTTCAGTGCAATATTATATTATTAGATTATTATTACTGATGCATTAATGCGTAGCATTTTATTTTAGCTGGTCAAGATGAAGCTAATTTTAACCATTTGGTATACAGTTTTATAGTTTAATCCGTAACAACAAATGCATCATATTTAATAAACTGATGATTGGTTCTGAATGTAACTAGCAACTAGAAGTAAATACGAAGTATGAATTGTGAATGAATGAACTGTAGTGGAGTAGAAGTATGAAGTAGCATAACATGGGAACACTCAAGTAAAGTACCTCAAAACTGCACTTAGGTATAGTATGTGAATACATGTACTTTCCATTACTGAGTATACAAATATGAAATGTCTAAGTGTCCCTGAAACATTGTACGTTGAGTGCACTGTATCTCTTATATAATAGTCGTGAATATTGTTTAGGTCATGTTATGTACAATACACAGTGGTTTCAAATAATACCACAGACCTCTGGCTCATGACAATAGGTTTACATGGATTGCATAGCAGACAACTGACAAAACAAAATAATCCTTCGAAGAGCAGGTGAGAATGGACTAAAATCCTTGAAGATCATGCATTAACACTGTCCCTTAGAGAATAATGTGGCTTTAGTGGATGTTCCCTTTTCTTTCTTTCTTTCCATCCCAAAAGGTTAACAATTAGTTCAACTTGTTTAGATTTACGACCACATAAGGAGAACTATGGGGCGACACTTGAACTGTCACCTACCTTTTTATGCTATAGTAGAAAGTGCATTACAAGCACTTCCCTGATACCAAGGCCTCCCTGTGTTTCTCTTTGTATGTGTATGTGTCTGTGTGGAGACAGAAGGGAGTTGTGTTGCACCAGAAATAGCACTCCCACCTGCTGAGGATCACGGGAAAAAAAAGATAGAACATTTGTTGTCCCCCGTGTCTTCCTCCTTTTATTGGCTCTCATTGCTCACTGAGGCTCCAGTTCACTCACTGTATTAGTGGCAGAACACCGAATAGTGTTTGACACTGTAGCGCTAATTTAACTAGGAACTTTGATTGCATATATCAAATAGATTATATGTCTGCTAGTGTACCCTGGAAAACTACAGAAATTAATTCAGACTGAAAATGTTCATGTATGTGTATAAGGCGTAGTATAAGAATGTATTAATACTGTCAAATGTTTGTATAATACACCTATTATGAGATTTTTATTATTATTAGCAGGTGACATTTGTGTTTATAAATAAAAAAATAAACTGACTTGGTTTGTGTGCATTTATTAAATTTGGTGATTTTAAGTTCAATATAGTAATTTACAGTATGGGTACAATATTTGTCTGTTATATATGTTGAAGCCTGATACATACAAGACAAAAGAAAACACATTTTGGAATATATGTTAATTAATATAAAGAAAAATATATTCATTCCCAATATGAATATTTATATAGTCTTTATTAAACATGTCTATATATGTAAAGAAATGTATGAAAATGGCAATTATTGCTATATTTTTAAATGTCATGTATGTATCACATATTTTTGAATATTGGTGAGAGACATATATACCTAGAGACATATATATATATATATATATATATATATATATATATATATATATATATATATATATATATACATACATTATATAAGTATTTTACATAATAACCATATATTAGATTTTTGTATGGGGGTGACATGACGTATGGCATGAGATATTCAAGGTAACAATTGCAGATAAATCAGATTCAGACACAAGAAAGTTTGAACATGCTATTCCTGCAGACATATCTTCTCTTTCATTTTCACTCTGGTTTCTAATCTCTGAGAAGAAGCCCTCACAACTCACTGAGAACAAAGGTTCAACATGGACTCTTCTCTGTTGTGTGTGTGACTTCTACAAAGTTGTCCTTGTAGCTAATGCTTAGTTTACCAAAAACTCCTTAACACCTGCATCAGCTTTATTCCATTATAAGCCAGTGGAAAGAAGAGAAACTTGATGCTGAGAGGTTAAATGATTTGCAAGAAGTGGCAGAGCTCAGGACAAGATTAGCTCTCATGCTCTGAAATCTTGATGAAGTCAGGCCAAGAAATTGATGACAGCAGATGTAAATACAAAACACACATTTAAAAGGACACAGAGTCAAAGTCAACTTAAGTGAGGAGGCCTCAGGGAGAACGCAGAAATTTTAATGAACAAATGAATGAATTCATTGTATATACTTTATCTGTATCATCATATAGAAACATAGCATTGGCTACAGCTACGCTAGCAGCTCTGTGAGGCAGAACGGCTTTGCTTTGAGCTAAATGCTAAAGTCAGCATGCTAACATGCTCACAATGACAATGCTAACATGGGAATGATTAGCAGGCGTAACGTTTACCATGTTCACCATCTTACTTAAGCATGTTAGCATGCTAATATTAGCTAATTTCTGATCATTGTATATTATGTGATTGATGATTGATTGATAATTAGCATTATAGACAAAGTGTAGCTGAGGCTAATGGAATGACATTAGTTTTGCAGCTTTTCAACTTTTCTACATTGTTAATTTTGTGTGGTATCTGTAGCAAGTGTTATGATATGTAGGCTACACAGGAAATAAAGAAAAAAAAACATCTAACAAAATCTGCTTTGTAATTAGACTGGTTTTCTAAATGGGATTTTGTTTGTCATTTATTAGTTACATAATCTAATTACAATAGAACTTACATTGAAACTGTAACTTCTTACCAACCATAGTCTCTGCTTCAAACTTAAAGGGTCTGTACTCGATATTCAACACATTAATATAGCATCAAACAAACATTTTTAAATATAAGATATAGTGGAGTAATGGCAACAGTCTGCTGTTTTTTCCTCTCAGTATTTTGAGTACAGCCCTTCTCAAACAATTAGTTTCGAACATACGTTAATTCCTGAGTAAAACCTGACCTAAAACTTGACCTAAAACATGACCTAAGTCAAAAGTTCTTATTAATTACCACTTTTTTAACTATTTAAACTGTGGTTGACTGTGAAATGATGGAATTGTCAAATAAAACAATGTAGCTGGAATCACAGAAACTTAGACACAAACTTCAGCTTTCTGCACATATTTCCCTTAAGGACATTTATTTGAATATCTGTCTGTTTAAGAGTCACTGCCAGGACATTTGAAGAACAGCAGCCATTGCAGGAGTAACATTAAGAGCGCTAAAAAGTGATCTGGATAGAACGAAGAACTGCGTCTCATTTTTTTTCCATCTGTTTTCCATCTACCTAATGAGACTGTTGGAACAACTTATATATCTTTACTCTAGCAGCTATTTAAACCTCCTATTCCACCTTCTTAATTTCCTACTGGATAAATAAAGTATTTCTATCTATTCTCGTCTTCTGATAAACTCAGAGCCAATGTGGCAAAAATTGGAACAAACTCATGTTATTTTGGGACGCTACATAATTATACTAACCAGTATTTTCTATCCTAATAACTGTGATTAAAATAGATCAAATATCACAGGAGGTGATTCCTGTTATTTAACCTTGATTATGTCACTCTACAGTTGCCCCTCAGATTAATCAGAGTGGTAGTGACAAGAGCTAACAGTCTCTGCATAGCTGACAAATGTACGGCCTGCATGCAATTAACCTTGGTACTTGGTGACATGTTTGACTAAATACCCAGAACCAGTCAGAAAAGGAACACAACGTAATTTGAGTGAATTGTTTCTTTAAATCTGATGTTATGTGTTGAAAGTTAAAAGCAGCTTATGATGGGAGAGGGGCCTAACCTATTTTTAGATTATGATTGTGTGCTTTTGCTATGCGGGAGGTCGTCTGTATTGTGCTCATCAAATGCATTATAACTTAGATAGAGTTAAAACTCTTGGCCCTGTTTTGGGTCATTCTTCTTCTTACCCTAACTCATGAATGTTACTTAGATTACATGTTTAGTTTACATTACAGTTGATATTTTATTTGCATTTTTGCCAAGAGTTAGATGAGAAGATACCATTCTTACTTTTGTACGCTTAATACAAAGCTATTGCGAACAGCCAGATAACAAAATGAATCTAAAGCTCACTAATTAACATGTTTTATCCCATGTTTTATTTGTTTAATTGGTACAAAAACAAAGAGTATAAGTATCGCTTGTTGCCTAGCCACTGGTCCTTGCCAAGAAATAGTCCTATATAACCTGACATAAAAATACGAACTGACATTTTTACACCTGGTTTATGTGTTTGTGCTTTGGACAGAGCCAAGCTAGTTGTTTCCCCCTGCTTCCAGACTTTATGCTAAGCTAAGCCAACCAGCATCTGGCTCCAGCTACATATTCACTAATTATTGTCAAAAAATTAAAAAGGCTTTTAAACCTTTCCTTTAAAGTTACTGTATGTAACTTTTAAATGTTTCTGAAACGGTTTAATTTTTCATCTGATGATCATAAATGACCTGTAACAACAAACGAGACTAACAGTGAAAAGAACACAATTTTTATGTAGTTGTTATTAATGCCTCTGCCCGGGTCCGATTTTCCCCCGCAAAGTCCCAAAATGATTTACGGCAGGTAGGTGGTGCTACAGAGCAAACATTCTGACAAGTCACAGATTTCGGCGTAACACCGGAAAAGCCTAATTGCATTTTAATTCTATTTAAGAAGTTATCTGTTGTAGTTATGGCTGATACTGGGCCAGGACCACCAAAGAAAAAAAGGAACAACTAAAAGCTAAAAGGGAAAGTGACAGACAACGGCCGCAAACCGAGTCACACTCGGTCGGGCTTTCAACAGATTAAGGGATTGTAAAAGATTCAAAACCCACCCCGAATTGGCCCTCAGGTATCTAATATGTAGTATTTCATTCATAAAATAACTTTACAATGTGCAATGTGGTTGTACTACTATTTTCTTTTCCCTTGTCCCCCTGTCCATGGGTTTCATGAAATGCGCTATATTAATCTAAGTTATTATTACGTTGGTTGCTACAACAATCTCTTACTGCTGTGGCTCGTGACACAGTGACAGTGATACCTGGTTTAGCTCACGATATATCCAGGCTAAGTTACCGTAAGCAACACTTGAAATGCAACAATGCATCCGTAACGTATTCTGTTATAGTAAATGAATGATTTTCTGTCTGAGCAAAATATTCATCGCAACTATGACCTCCCGGTAACACTAACTCAGTGGGCAATACAGCACCGTAAAGAAAAGTACTTTACGACAGCAGGTGTGGTAAAAACTTCAAACTTGTCCAAAGCCGCCGCTAGAATCAACCCAAACTGAAAGTTACATATAGCCACTTTAAGTTATACTCTTAAATGCGAAAGATACAATGTGTCAATATTTGTGACTATTATATGCATTGATGTATTTTCAGGGGTGGGGGGAAGGGAGGGCAAAAAGATTATTTCATCCAAAAGGAGGCAATACCTAGACAATACCATTAAGGTAATGCCCATGATTTATTATTACCCTCCCCTTGTGTTGTCACAGTGTCAGGGGAGATGATATTTCATGCTTGGTCCCGTGCCAGCACATTTTTGGGACCAGACGTTATATCTGCTTTCCACGCGCCACGCGGCTCACATAAAAAGCTGCTCATTGTCTTCAGCAGCCACTGTTTGACTCTCTACATCTTTACAGACACCCATTCACAGGTAAAACAACCATTGCTTTATTGTGTGTTTGAAGTATTTAAGGCTTTCAGTAAATTGTCATTTTTTTCTTTCTGTTTTAAGTCAATGAAAGTCTGATGCAATATTGTACTGTAGCTGTTACTATAAACAGTGGGACAATGGTTTGACAGTTTTACAGTGGCAATGCTTTTATTTTTCAAGTGTATTACCCTTGCAATAATTACTAGATCTTTGTAAAAATATGAGAAGCTTTGATTCGCCAAATCTTCTACTTGTGAATACTGCAGTCACGGCTCTGTCTGTTTTGTCAGATTGAGAGGTTTTTAACAAATCTGTTGAGGTGTCGGTAGCCATACTGAAAAAAAAAAAAATCACCCCAACTGAGATGCTGAATACAGTGAAGGGAAATGCTCTTGTCATGTCCTTGCTTTAATCCTCTTGTCAAGGGATGTTAAGGACTGTTTGTGGCGCCTTGATAGATCAAATTACATTGCGGTTCACCGGGGCGCCACCTTACCCCTAAACTGTGCTGTTACGCACTTCTATTTCTCTCATGTGTTTGTTTTTGGGATTCTAGTTGAAGTGAGATGAGAAAATGAATCCTCTATCCCTAAATGCTACTGTCATGGCTGATATTTGTGTAATGAACTGCTGTATTCACTATTTAAATAGATACAACTGTTTTTATGTTCTCATATAAACCTAATTGCCTCTAGCATCACTGCCCGCATTTGTCCCCGGTTTTTGTTTCAGGAGCCTGACAGACCCAGAGCCATGAATCCCAAAGGGGATAAGGTGAGCCAGCTATATTCCACAGTGTTAATCCACCATGCATGGAGAGGGGACACATTGTCCCGATGCACATGGCAAAGATCTGGCAGCGGTTATCTGGCAGGAGTTGTTATCAGCATTTCTGAGAGCTTTCCCCTTGACTTCATCCTAATAATAAAGCATTATCTTAGGTGGTGTCAAGTTTGACACTCACAGGTCTTTCAATACATATTTTTACTGTTTATGGCACAGCCGATGGACTTTGTCATGTATCACAACTGCTGGTGAGCTAAGCAGGAACATCTTGGAGTGATTCCAAAATAAAAGTCCTCAAAAACTCTGCAATTTATGATAGTGCAAGGTGTACTTGTAATTTTGTCCTCTTTAAAATGTGCCTATTTACAAACCTGAATCATTTTATTAACTATTTGATTAATGATCATTGAAATATAGTCTATTCTGTCGTGAAATAATAATGACAAATACCTTTTTTTCTACAGCCGAAGTCGAAAATTACGGCTTCTCGCAAGCTCTCTCTCAAGGTGAGTTAGGACATACCTTTTTTGTTGGACGTACATCACCTGGCAACTGCAGAAGTACCCTTGGTTGGGAATCACTGCTATATATTATACAAGATATTGTGATTTATGTACAACCAAGACACCCTTTTTGCCATGATGTAAGTTCTCTTTAGCAACTTGGTGTCTGTTGGGTACGTTTACATTACCAGACTAAAGTTGTTTTCTTCAGATCTTCTGGCCAAGTTTTGATTGGTATATGTTTTGTGAAATCAGATGCTTCTCCTCACAAGAGCCTGTGAGGATTTGGAAAGGGAGAGGCAGGAAAGGGAGGAGGAGAAAGTGCGCTATCTAGGAGACAAGTTGCCCCCTTTGCAACTGTCTGGATTATCACTGGATGAACTACAAGTAAGTGTCATAAACTACAGCAGAAAATGTATGAACATGTTTAAGTAACATGTTTAAAACCCTCCTTTTCCCCTCAGAAAATGTGCAAGCAGCTTCATTCACAAATTGATGTTGTGGACGAGGAGAGATATGACTGCGAATCCAAAGTGGGCAAACACAACAAAGATGTAAGTCTCTGAACACCATATTTAATGCTTGAACACACATTTTATCTGTTTTTTTTGTGCTCGTTTCTTATATTTGTTCTGTCATATTTTACAGATCCATGAGCTGAAGCTGAAGATACAGGACCTTGGAGGCAAGTTCAAAAAGCCTGCCCTGAGGAAGGTGAGGGTGTCGGCAGATGAGATGATGAGAGCTCTCCTGGGCTCCAAACACAAGGGCTCGATGGACCTCAGAGCCAACCTTAAATCTGTGAAGAAGGAGGATGGCAAACAGGACAAGGTACTGTTGGTTGGTTGGGTTTCCACACTCCCGAACATTTAGCCTGAGGTTTCCCCCAGTAGCCTGGAAATGTTATAATAGGTAATAATAATAAAAAAAAATGCCTTAGGGAGATGATGCGTTTCAATTTTGATTGTTCATTTCTGTTCAACCCCAGGTGCTCACTAGTGAAGACTGGCGTAAGAACGTGGAGGCCATGTCAGGCATGGAGGGCCGCAAGAAGATGTTCGATACAGCCGGCGGAGCACAGTGAGACACTGTGAGGAATCCTGCAAACGATGAAGCTGGTCAATACGAGCAGGGAAAAAGAAGGTGTCCCGACAGAAATATGGAATAGTTATGTGAAGGCTAAGTGACTTGAAAGCTGTAGGAATTAAGCATAAATGTCATAAGCATGTATAACCACGAGTACATCAGCTTTGCCTCCATTTGCTAGATGGCCAATTTCTGTGCAATGACTCAAAGCACTTAAAGAAAAGTGTAGAATGAGTAAACACCCATTGTTTTGTTTTTTTATTACCAAAGTACATTATTTTTGTTTTGTTATGGCATCTTTAGACAATTACAATGGATATGAATAAAGTTTCAGTCTTTGACTTTATCATGTTTCACTTTACTGGCACCCGTCAGTTTATGTGTGGCACGCAAGAGGATGGAAAGCAGCTAAACTCATGATGGATTAAAAAAGGAAAATGATAACTCAAGGGAGGGGGGTGCAACAGGTGTTACCTACCTAAATACAACCTCATAATGCTTAAATACATCCTGCAGACACATAAAAAAGGGAAAGAACATATTTAAACAAAAGTTTAAATGACAATTGCAAGTGACAAATAATGATGAAGACAGTTTCTTTTACCAGATTGTAACACATTTTGAACAAACAAAGAAAACTGATCTCCAATCTGATAATAGTTTCAACCATCATTAGAATTATGTTTTGCTCATTTTTCAGACTTTGATCATTTCAGAAATAATGAAAAAAAAAGAAAAAAAATACTAGAACTACTTCTTCAGTACTTCTTGATAAGTTGTATTTTGAGTTTAGTAGTTTGATGAAAGAAACAAACAACAGGAGATTTCCATAACCTATCCTTGGAAAGCAAAAGCCACCGCTGTTGTTCACCTACACATTGCATGCATGCATGTGCTTCTTCGGTCTGTATGGGTCAACTGGCTGCTGTCGCCAAGCCCTTGTTATTTGAAATATGACAGCAACACCAACAATAGCTTCAGTGGGTGTATTGTATGCTTTTATGGGCTGGTTATGGACAGCTGATACACATTTCTCACGCTTGCCAGAAGTCCACAATGTCTAATGACTGAAATCTGGATGGTGAAAAGTCACTTTCTTAGTTTGTCCCTTTATCAACTTCCACTGTATGTGTGTGTGTGTGTGTGTGTGTGTGTGTGTGTGTTTAGTCACGTTGAAAAGCTGATATATGACCTCTTGCACACAGGCTTAGAAAGCTGATAATGAAAAGCAACCCAGGTCTCGATGCACACTTAGTATCTATAAATAGGCACTGATTAGAGCGACCTTCACGTTGAACAAATGTTCCAGATGTGCTATCCAGAGTTCATTTGTGTCAACACCACGTGGTGACTGTGAAATGCAAAAAGGTCACAATGCTGGAGTTTTCCGCGAAACTTGTTGAGATGACAAACACTTTGAGGTGTGGCTTGATGTGCCAAAACTCAAACCTACACAGTCAGTATCACTCATGCGCTTAAGGGATGCAACACACTGTGCTTTATTGTCAGTACCACTTGGTGGCAGTCCACAATCAGAGGAATACAGTACATCTACTGCCATGAATATTGAAAACTTAGCTGAAGAGCTTGTTGAGCTATGGAAATTCCTTAAATGACTTGTGTTCAGATTTAAAATTCACATTTTCATTCTCTGGCTTGCATGTGCAATTGTCTAGATTTTTAGCAACAAAACTGAAGTGTCTGAAAAGAAAGCTTATTTCTTACATCTGGTAACTTTTTTTAATTTAATCATGACAAACCATTGTTGTTCATATTGGAAAACAATTCAAAAGGTTATAAATGTATATATTTTCTTTTTGTAGAAAATGTTGAGGAACTACTTAATTCTATGAACAGAAAATGTTTGTAGGAAGAAAGTCAATTACTGCCTTTTTGAGAGCAAAACACAGATCCTGGAAGTTGCTTTACCTCTACTCTGATTCATGATTTTGAGCTGAATAAAATTGACTCGACTAAACGAAACTCCCTCCCTCTGTTCCTTCATGTTTAAAAACTGTGACTCTTCTATCTTGGAGATGACAAGACACCATAATTTTCACAAGTTGTAAGATGGAAAAAGTGGAGCCTGACAATAACGAATTACCACTGTGGTTGTAAGCAGCGTCAGTTCATTTCACTCATGGAATAACCCAAAGGAAAAGAAAAATGAATCTGTGAAGCAAACACCGACGCAGATTACAATGTTTGCAGCCTGTATACGTGTGTGTGGGGCTTGATGAGGAAGTGTGATTGATGTCATTAATCTTCAACATACAACACGAGCAGCGTATTTATTGCTGCAGGGACTGGGGGGTTGACTATATTGGAATATGTTTGACAGTAACAGAGGGTGGGCCTGCTGATTAGGCAGGCTGCCCTGTGACTGGGAGCTCCAGGCTCAGTTCGTGCAGCAGCTAATGTTGTCATGAGTCTTGTCAAAATGTCCTTCAGCAAGTTTAGTGTGCCAGAGTCAGAATTAGTGATACTGAGCCAAAATCACAGAGGCACAAACAATGTATGATATCTTTTTGCCTGTTTTTTTTTTTATTATGCTGTTCCTTTTTGTATGCACTCCTGGCCCACTCCAAAAGAAAACCAAAACGATGTTGCTGAAGTGATACTGTTTTCAATTGTGAAACTAAGCCTGTAATTGACAAATTATTCCCTTGTAAATTTCAACTGCAAAATAAGTTCCCTCATTATCAACCCCCTGTCATAGTTCAGGTACTTGGCAGCAAAAGCCAAATGCAGAAACTCAAGCAGAGCAGGTTGAATTAAAGGCACTTTAACTAGCCAAAAGTTAGCAACTTGGAGGCAGACAGAATCAGACAAACAACCAAAAAGAGCAGGGTAGGCCAGTCAAAGATAGCAGCAGCTTAATAAACTCAGATAGCTTTTATTAAACAGTTTAAAGAGTTGGGAGTGCTGACAGGTGAGCAATGTGGATGCTATGGAAACAGGAAGTGGGGAGGTATATATAAACTTCGGCTAATGAAGAAATGAGGAACAGGTGTGCAGCCAGGTGGAGGCGATTGGCAAGGGCCTGCTGTCACCATGACACCATCCCATATCCAACAACAATCCTTGTTATTTGCCTTTCTCATCTTTTTGTTGAGCGCTTCAAACACATTGTTTTCAAGAAGGCTAGGGATACATGTATTAATTTACTTCTCCACTTTCACATTCTCCTGTTGGTTCAAACCCATTTCTGTGACCTCTGGGCTTGTGCCGCACCACCTAGCTACTGTATGTGTTTACAGCTTTCTTCTGTGATGCGACAAATAAGCAGCTTGAGGCAAATCCTGTTTTCTTTTCTAAATGTTAGTCTATATTTGGAGGTAATGACACAGAAAAGGAGCTTTGATAAAAGCATTAGACTGGTAGAGTCAAAGGTTTAAACTGAAAGAAATGAACACACACACACACACACACACACACACACACACACACACACACACACACACACACACACACACACACACACATGCTTCCCTCAAGTCAAAAGGTGTTAATTGGATTCGGAGTGAGAGGTGAATCTCTTTTCAACCTCAATGAAACATTCACAAGCAGCAGATGGAAATGACTGGAAACAAAATGATGAAGACACACATTTGTTATTCATAGCTAATCCATTTGACCCAACTAAAAGGTTGAGGGTGAACTTACAAGTTGTCTAATGAGCCAGACTCATTTCATTTTTTGTGTTCTAGCTGAGCTTTCTGTATCAATAAATCTGTAATAGGCAGTGATTTATCCCTCATATTTAAATAGCCATATTATAATGGCTTTTGAAGTTATATGTAAAAAATCTGAACATAACTTGGCATGTATTTGGTATATGTATTGAGAAAATGTCTTTTTGCTGGACAGCAGACTGAGCCCAGAGAATGAAAGTATAAAATAATAGCAGACGGCAATATTTTCTTACCTCAATGCCAAACTGTCCCAATTGAGATTTTTTGGCCACTTGGGGGCAGTCGAACAAGCTGGAAACACATCATTAACATATCATCGCTTTGTAAAGTTAATACGGCTAATGCATTTTCGCGTGACATTTTCCATTACATACAAAGTCAGAGCAATTTTGTGTGACGCTGTGTCGCAAAGGCCTATCAGCGTCCTCCTGCATGGCATAGCCCTGATCGATCCAAACTCCATTAAGAAAACAAGTATTTTAAAAGTTTTTTTTTAACACAGACACGACAGCATTTCGTTTTCCAACGTATATGGGACTTCCACAACAGGTACAAAGCAGCAAAGGTGGTTATTTTACAATAAACAATTACAATATGATCGGTCAAACTTGAGCGAGTAACGCAAGGCCAATATTTGCTTCACCTTTGGTGTGAACATAGCATAACGTTTTAGCAAACAGTTGCCTCTTAACACATCCAACAGACACATAGCAACATTGGCATTTATGGGGAGTCATGTTTGTGTCCACCTGATGAATTTAAATCCAATATTCACGCCCCCTTTTGGCTCTGTTTTTGGTCTCCACCAACTCTCTTTAGCTGCTACATGCTCCACTATGTTCACTAGCTAGCTGCTAACTTTGTCTGCTGTTTGGTGCTAAGCAGGTAGATTACGGTGTTTATCAGAGCTTTTTGGCTAAAAACAGCAGAGGCTGATGAGAGCAGTGAAATGAACCAAAACAGTAAAGTTACAGGTTTTAAAACCAAAACAATCAGCTGAAATACACTAAAATGCTCCGTAGAATCAGGTTTGACTTCTTTCACATATTTGCAATTTGACACATTGATTAGTGCTGCTTTGAATTAACACCACACTGAGTTTTCTAAAATGTTTCTTTTAAACTTGACTAAGGTCAAACACTTTATGAGTTGTAAGAGGTGACACGTTAAGTAGACCAGAGTGAGAAGCTCTTTCCACATTTGAGTATTTTTTGTGTTTGTGTCTTTCTCTAACAGCTGTTTCATGACTGTTTCATCAGCTCTAGCATTGGTTCACAGCAGGTCAGGCCTCACCCTGCCCATCTGTGACAGGCTTTGGTCTGTCTTTGTTCCCCTTATATAGTATATCATCCTCGCTGAACTATGCTAGACGGAATCTACAAATCACACAGGAAAGTAAGTCGATATGGGAGTGAGCTGCAGGATATTGGCAGATTTTAATTTTGCAACATAAAGTATTAAAACACCTTTTAATGGACTTTTTGAATTGAATTGATCAGCATTACATGTATGACTTGTTCATGGGTGTATACAATTTCAAAGGTGGTAAAAGCCCAACAGTTTCCAATGGAGATTTGTAACTGTGTTTGTGTCTTACTTACTACTAAGTGTTGAAATTCTCCATCAAGACCCTCAAGAACATTTTATATCCTTTTTGTCATCATGGGAAGCTCAACATAACCAATGTGCATCTTAACCCCAGCATTGCACCATCCACACTTTCTACCCATCACCTCTAATGGTTTATGTTAATCTACAATAGGTTCCCGTGGCCTCGCTCCCATCTCATTATTGATCTCCTCTGAGCCAATAGGGAGGGAGAGGGGGCTGATGGGTATTGGTTTTGGACACCAAAGCTGACCAGGGGTCAAGAAGATGCAGCCATTCAATATTCCCCTTGCTTTAATCAGGTGGAAGCTTTCAAAAGGGCTACAAACAAATATGGAGAGGGATAGCTGGAATAAGTTTTCTTTCTGTGCAGTGTACTGGGATTAAAAGCTCCAGGAAACAAGTTGAACTATTTCTCCAATTTGGGATAACATAGTCAGAACTATTTTCACATTGACATGGGTTATATGTATACAAAACACAGAGAGAAACTTGTTCATCTGATCATGTCGCCTCAGGTCTCCCTGGAGCGACTGTGTGAACAGCCTGTCTCAATAAATTATTAATAGTGATGTTGGAATTAACCACCATTGTTGATGTTGGAAAGTGCAACCATAGAGATATAGATTTACACAAACAGATTGTTGTCCAAATCCTAAAGAAGCTTTTGTGGTTTTAACTCAGTGTTGACTAAACTGAATGTACACAATATTGGGGACATATTTAGTTGCAGCCCCATTTGCATAGCCCACATCTCACTTGTATCAAAGATAAAACCACTTCTGTTACTCGTCTGCTTCTCTTTTATTTCCATCTACTCCTCGGTGTAGAGATACTAGGGAAAATCAATGAAGAATAATGACTTTTACCTGGCAGTGGACTTCATGAAATGTGTGTGCAGTATCTTAAACATTCAGTGTGGCCTTCTCTAACTCTTTTTGAATTAAATATTTGAATTGAAATTAGAAATCTTGAAGGACATTTTGTACAGATATTCATGGTGTCTTGATGATTTATCCTAATAACCATTGTTGTTATTCTGTGAAGTTTCCTCCAGCGCCACTAGGAGGTGAACATTTGTGGTTTTGAGTCAAATGGCTTGACAACTGTCGGATGGACTGCCAGGAAATTTGGTATAGACATTCAAGGTTCCCAGACAGTGTATTTAACTTTGATGTAACTTTGCCAACTTTTCATCAAGAACCACTAGAAGGTTGAAATTTTTGATTCCGAGTGAAACAGCTGTTGGATGGATTGCCATACCATTTTGTACAAACATTCATGTTCCCCTCAAGAGACATTCTAATAACTTTATATCTAGCTCCACCAGCACGTAAAAGATTTCACTTATCAAGTGAAATATCTGAACATCTACTTGATGGATTGGCACAGATGTTGGTACAGACATTCATGGCCCCCAGAGGATAAATCCTAATGACTTATGATCCTAAAATCTCATCTACCACGAGCAAGAGGTTGACATTTTTGATTATGGGTGAAACATCTTGACAACTACTGGATGGATTGCCATGACATTTGACATTCATGAGCCTCTGACCTTTCCACCATCATCAGGTCAACATCTCAGTTTGTCCAATACTTTGGTTTATGACCAATATTTGCAAAACTAATGACATTCCCACCAGCCTCAGCTGCACTGTGTGTTAAGTACTAACTGGCAAATGTTAGCATGTCAACACACTAAACTAATGGTGAACATTGTAACCGTTATACCTGCTAAACAACATGTTAGCATTGACATTGTAAGTATAAATGTATGCTGACATTTGCATTGAGCACTGCAAAACCCAAGAATAGCCTTACAGAGCCACTTGACTCGTTAATATTAATAGATGACCTTCAATTCATGTTAGAATTTAATAGCCCATTATATGTTATATTGAGAAAGCTGCATGCTCTGTAAATAGTAAACAATCCTTGTTGCCACTTGCCCGAATCATTCAAAGTTTTTACCAGATGCTCATGGTGTCAATGACTTGCTGACTTGCTCATCTGAACTGACATCGCTGCAGAGTCTCACTAATGAAGTGTAGTGTTTCAAGTAATTAATTTCTACCTGACATTAATTGCTTTATCGTGTCGTCTGCTCTTATCGCATCTCTTAATGTCATGACTGCTCCAAAGTCCTTGGAAAAATGTTAAATTCCTTTCTCCTTCCAATCGGGTTTTAACTTTCCTCTCTCCCATCAGCTTTTTACTACCTGAACTTCTTTGGCATCATTCATGAGCAAAAGATGGCAATGACAGCTTCATTTTGATAAATCTTTCCTTTTTCGTTGTGTGCTTTTTTCTCACACTTTCAATGCCAAAGGGATAGTGATGACACAAAAAAAAAAACATCCATAACCAATGAGTCGTCTTAGGGCATAAAAACTTTCATATTCTGAGTCAAGTCAAGTCACCAAGCCATTTATCAATATTAATGAGAAAGGCTGACCCAAAAAAAGCTAAAGAATAGAGCAGTTTTCTTTTATTGTGGAGTCTGAAAATGTGTTAAGTGAGAAATCATTCTTGCTGTCGTGATAAAATGAATGAGAGCTATCGCTTCAAATGAAAACTTTCCAAATATGCATCTACTGTAGGTGCTGCTGAGTGCTATGGCTATTCAAAACTTAGGCAGGAGTCCTTGTTTGTTTTCAGACACTATTTCAAAAGGCAACTTTCTGTTTCTCAGAATGTTGCTTTGGGTTCATAGCAGTGCTTCAGTCGTGTGTGTGTGTGTGTGTGTGTGTGTGTGTGTGTGTGTGTGTGTGTGTGTGTTAGACGCTGCAGCAAATGCCGCTGAATAATGAGAGAATATAGCTGGTCTACTTTCAACTGAGCAACAAACCCGAGACACAGCAGGACTCTGGGGAGTAAGCCTATATTGATATAACACAGTTTTGAAATGAAAAGTTCTGGGGGAGGATCCAAAGATGGGGCAAAACTTTAACACCGCCAAACAACTTATAAACTTTAGTTTTTCGGGAGTGAGGCATTTCAATACGAGATGAAATAAAAAGATTTTACCTGAGGTTTGTCTTTTTTTAGTCCGACCACTTTGGTCCAGACTAAAATATGACATTATGACAATATGACAAATACAAACTATTGGATGGATTGCGATGACATTTTGTACAGACATTCAGGGTGCCCAGAGGATAAATTGGAATAACCTTGGTGATTCCCTGACGTTTGCTCTAGCCCCACCAGGAGGTTGACATCTTGGGCTTTTATGAATGAATATCTGTATGTAACTTTGGTGACCCACTAACTTTTGCTGTAGTACCACCATCAGGTCATAATTTGTCCAATGCTTTGATTTGGGACCAAATACCTGCTAGACTAATGACATTCCCATCAGCCTCAGCTGTACTCAGTGTTTAGTGCTAATTAAAAATGTTAGCACACTAACACGCTATATAAGATGATGAATTGGTTAACATTATACCTTCTTAAAACCAGCATGTTAGCATTTTCATGGTGAGCATGTTAGCAGGCTGACATTAGCATTTAGCTCAAGGCAATGCAGCGCTTAAGTACAGCCTCACAAAGCTGCCAGCACCTGTGGACTTATTATCTTATTTGAAGAAAGTTTTCTCATCTGCAGATGCATGGTAACTGAGGTGAAAAACTTGATTATTCGTATCACACTTTGTGCCCCGTCCTTGTCGCTTCACATCCAGGATGTCTGACCCTCTCAGGCCTCAAACTTCACTATAAGGTAATTGCTGTTAAAGGTGGGTTGCATCTCTTCCAGCAGAAGGTCCATAATGAAAAAAGGTGGACCTTGCAGATGTCACCCAACACCAAAGTCACTGCTGGCACCATTTCCAATCTCCCTGCAAAACTCATTTTTTCCTCCTTCCAGCCATGTGTCACTGGTCTGGTGCACAAACCATTTTTCACTTCATGCAGCTTGTAAATGCCATATGGAAGGAGGGACCTGGCTGCACCCATCACTGTGGTCCTCATACTTCACTGTCTCAAGATCATACGGTATTTATTATTTCCTCTGAGTTATCTAAAAGACGTTTTATGAAACTTTTAACTATATATATATACAAATCCATTTCCACTTATTCTCTTTTCTCATTAAAAATAGCATTAATCACAACATATTGTTAATGCCACTCCTGTTCTGGATGAATTTGGCAGACTGTCCCTTGCTTCATTAGACTTTGACACCAAATTAACAGCAATTTACTCAGGCTGAATGCGGGCACCCTTTGGATTTCAAAAAGATGGATCATGAAAGAACACTTAAGATTTTCCTTTTAGATCATCTTGTCAGCGTATAAAGGCATGCTACACATAACAACATCATTCACTTGAGACCAATGAGGAGTATGCCTATAAATTCCTGCACATTTGCAGTGCAACAATAGCCTGGGAAAACCCTGACGAACTTCTGGGAAATTTGAGATTTGCTCTGCAAGTCCGTCTAGCCAAGAGCATAGACAGTATATAAGAATGGACCAACAGATCCCTGTTGCTCTGGACGGAGACCAGTGAAGGATATTAGAAGCACTTTTCCGGTGAGCGCTGAGCGTTACTGCGCAGCCTCCAACTGAGAGGCATGACGTAAATGTGACGTGAGCAACCTGTCTGAAAGTTGTAAGTCTTCTGGTAGCTGTGCCAAGAGAAATCTCAATCATTCCCAATCGTGCAGAGACGGAGAGCGTAGGTATATGTAAGGAGATAACATGGACACAGGCTAATTATTGCTAACTGAAATGCTAGTTAACATTAGTAATTAAACTTAAACAGCTAATGTAAGTCGAAACTGCCTGCAAACTTCTCCTGTACTATACGGTAATTCCTCTACTATGCGACAGTTAGTCGCGTGGTTATGACACAATCGTTAGCCTATTTTTACAAAAAGCGTCTGCTACGGAGCCATAACGTGAGATACAAGGTAATGGAGCCTTTTATAAATTGTTGTGTTTCTTTAGAAATAAACAATGGACAAATAAAGTCTTTAAACGCTAAAGTTATTCGCTGTCAAAGTGACGTCAAAATGAATGGCAGTCAATGGAATGCTAACATCGGGTGATCGTTTTGTAGCATCAAAATGGCGCCATAGGAGGTTCAGGCTCTGAAGCGAAGCTTACCCTCTTGGCCAAGAGCCCATTCAAGCCCATTTCCAATTTTTCCAAATCGAGGCACCAATCACAACCATTGACGATGACGATAGCGCAGCGACGGCGAGCAGCTTTTTGTTTACATTCAACATGACGGCTACCGAAGCGCAGCAACCTGTTGATGTCGCTGTCGCTGCTACGTCACCCGGATCGTTGGTCTGATTGGTTGAAGGACTATCCAATGTGCCCAGAGGCATTTGAACGGCGTCCGTTGGTGATGCCCCTTTGGAAATGAGCTGCAAATGAGCCTTGCCCAGACCCACTCTCAGTTACAACTGAGAAGGGTCTGGTGTCAACCAGGCTAGTGCAACAACTGAATAAAAGTGCAAATCTGAAAAGCATCAACTACAGCAACCAGAAGAGCTGAGCACTCTCTCAGTGAGATATCACTTCAGTCTGTATCAGGAGAGATTGTCACTGCAAACCTAAAACCCATTTCCTCTCCTTGCTCTGCTTGCATGCTATCTGTCTGGTTGACTTGTTTTTTATTTCCCTTTTGGTAAAGTCTGTGATAACAAGGCACAGACTGAAAGGCAGCCTGGTCCAATTTACAAAAAATGATACTGCTATCTCAAAACAGCAGGAGCAAAGTCTAGTTTTCCCCCCAAAACTTTTATGATTCGTTTGCATACCTAAAGAAACTGGTGGATGTGCTAAAGAGAACCTGTGAAAAGCAATCCATGTTTCATCAAATCATTTTCATACTGTGCTAGTGAGCAGCATTAGGCGGAAGTTATTATATTCTCCACCATGCCATTCTTTTCTATCCCTGCAGGGCAACATCCAAAAAGAAAAAAAAAATTGCTACCATTCAACATACAAAGACTGCTGTGTGACAAAACGAGCGCCACAAGCGATACTAATCACATCACACATTCACACGAGAATAGGGACGTCTCAAGCTCTTTAATTTGCATGCTAAAGTCACATCTACAACACCAGCCTATATTTCCTTGTTTTTACTGTGATCAAACAATGCTTGAAGTGTTTGAGAAATGGAGAGGTATTGAATGAACCAATGGCAGTTGCAATGTTGTGGATAGGCCTCAGTGGAGCCAAATGCACTGCAGCTTGAGAAAACACAAGCAAATGAAGAAAACATATTCTATTTGACATCACAGAAAAAACCACTGCAAATCCAGAAAACACAACCAAATACAGATCTGATTGCATTAATCAGATTTGAATCAGTACGCTAGTAATCAGCTCAAGACTAACGCTAGATCAACAGGAAGTAACCTGAATCATGCAATCAGAATGTAAAAAAACTTGTTTGCCAACATCACTTTTTAGTGTCCCCTGGAAATGTCTTTCAGTCCCTCCAGAAAAACGTGATTATGCGATCGCATAATTCCATGCATAATCAGCCAAAGTCCGCATATTTATGCGGGGGGGCCGCATTTTTTCAAATACGCCGCACTTTCGCCGCATAAATTGCCAATTTCCGCGCAAAATATGCAGGGCTTGCATGATTTCATAATCCCCGCATTTTCGTTGCAAAAAAGTCACATATATCTTAGCAGGAAGTTGAAAAATGTTGCGTTTACTTCACACAAGAGCAGCCATTTTCCCCTGTTGCCATGGGAATGTTATGAAGTGACGTAATTACGCGACGTGAACATCATCGAAAAGCTGCAAACCCCGCGATGAAGCCATGATGAAACCGCAGTTTTTGCAAGTTCCCGCAATTTCATTGCATAAAATTGCATAAAATTGCATAAATATCCCGCATATTACATCGCATTTTTTAAGAAAACGTGCCACATAATCAAGGATTTTTGCCCACATTTCTGGAAGGACTGGTCTTTCGTGTTCTTTATGACTTGCAGATTTTCTGTATTTGGTTGTTTTCTGTTTTTGCAGCATTTCTTTTCTAAATGCTGTGCATTTGCTGTCAAATGTGTTGATTCTCCTTTCGCTTGTCTTTGTCTATTTGTACGTGTTTCCTTAAGTTGCATTGAGCTGAGCTTTCAAGGCTACTGTACCACAAACCAGTCAGAATTGATCCACAGATTGGTTTAGCTCTTGGATGATTTTGTTTGACATTTTAAAAGACTATAGTATAAAGGTGACCAGGGCATGCAGTTTAATGCAGTAGGCCTACTGTTAAGTGAAAATTATTTTAAAAGCATAAAAATCTTGAGGCATTTGTCTAACTAATTTGACTATAAAGTCTGTGAAGTATAACTTACCTTGCAGGGGAAGAGACTGGCCAAAAAACGTTCGGCTATGAGATGCAAAAACTGTGGATTAACGTGTGAAACGTGCATTTATCGTGTATTCACTGTTTTCCCCTGCGTGATGACATCACTCCACTACGGCCACGCCTCCGCACTCCGTTGATGCTGATCCCCTCTTTGCATCAGCACCAGAGAGAGAGAGAGAGAGAGAGAGAGAGAGAGAGAGAGAGAGAGAGAGAGAGACTACCCATCCCCAGCAGAGCGTAGAGGCGTCAGACGGCCGCCAGAGCATCCCAGTTACGCTGTTCAGAGGCCCCATCGACGGTTTGCCGCGCCAGAACCAGCTGAAGGAAAAGTCACCATAGCCGGGCACACGGCCACATTAGCAGTCAGTAATGGAGAGCCTGCTGGATAATCCAATGAAAGCCGTTCTTTACCTGAAGGAGCTCACCACTATCGTCCAGAACCAGCAAAGCCTGATCCAGACGCAGCGCCAGCGCATCGACGATCTCGAGCGAAAGGTGGAGGACCTGATAGGAGAGAACCGACAGTTGCGGGATCCCCATCACTACGTCCAGCTGCCCGCTCAACATCACCACCACCACCACCCGACTCACCGCAGCCCGAGTCCCCAGGCGCCGGCCAACCTCCATCAGCACCCGGGGAGCAACAAAGCTGCGGCTCACCTCGGCCAGCAGGCGCAGCTGCAGCAGCAGCAGCAGCAGCCGCCGCCGCCGCAGCAGCAGCAGCAGCAGCAGCAGCAGCCGATTCCCGGTCTATCGGCCCAGCCTCAGCAGCATCCGAACCCTCCTGCGCCGTCGTCCCACCACCCACAGCAGCTGCAGCTCGTACCCACCTCGCCGCAGTCACCCAAAGCGAGCCAAGCCAGCCCAGAGTCCGCCGAGGAGGACAAGAGGAGTCCCTGCTGCAAGTCCCTGGTTCCGCAGACTCCCACCGCTCTCTGCCGCTCTGTTGGACTGGCTAGGAAAGCGGAGTAAGTAGCTTTCATGCTGTGTGTAGTGTACTGCAAAAAAACAATCTCCATCTTAACGAGAGATTTAGCCTACTGTTAATTATGAGGACTCTTCGAATTACATTTTCCTGATAAAACAAAGATATTCCTTAATAGATGCAAATTATTAGCTTTACTTTGCTGGATATTTATCCCCATAACAGTACACACTGCACACTGTACACTGTGTCAAAAAAGTGACATTATTTCACCCCACCGTTTGGCTAAATCTCCTATCTCATAAAACACACATTAAATACTAATAATAATAATATTACAGTCAGGGAGCCTAATAAGATGGATATTTTTGCATTGCAAATTTTCTTGTCTAAATATAGCACATGTGTTTGTCCAGAAAACACTGCCATACCCTCAAGGGGCATCAGATATAATGCCACAATCTGTTATCACCCCCCGTAAAGGTGTCAGCTAAAATTTTGGAAACACTTTTAACGGAAGCAATACACACATAGAATTTATGAAGTAGCGTAGACAAAGGTCCTGTTAAATCGTATCACAGACACTGAATGAGGCCTGTGCTGGATTTGCCTTTGATTAACTTCACATCCCCTGACAAGCTGAGGCTTAATTTCCTAATTCAAGCTCCTCCTGTATTTTCACATTATTCACTCAGTTGTTGTTATACTTGTGTGCAGCTTTGGCTTCATGCCTGGTGTCATTGTCTAGCTGGAAAACAAATCTTCCCCAAAGTTGCAAGTTTCTTGCAGACTGAATCAGGGTTTTCACTAGGATATCCTTGTAGTTTGCTGCATTCATTTACCCTCAGAGGCCTTCTGCAGAGAAGCATCCACACAGCGTTTTTGATCAGTGTCAAAAAACACATGAAATCCCCTTTGATTCATGTTCATTGATTGAATTCATTTCAATGTTGTAAAACAATAAAAGATGCAATCGTCTACTTTTTATATGCACTGTTTGTGCTTCAGAACTGTCCATGGTGCTGAATGTTCTTTGCTCACCACTATCAAGGTCACACACACACACACACACACACACACACACATACACACACACACGCACGCACGCGCACACACACACACACACACACACACACACACACACACACACACACACACACACAGTAACACTCGCTGCACCGCGCTAAGTCCCATCTGTTCCACTCGGCTGCATTTGCATTGTTTCTGTTAATCCAGATTGATTCATTGTACCATTAAGACATAATTCCTAAAGAGAGTGGGTCAGGAGTAGTATACATGGACATCAAAAGTAAAACACAACTGCTTTCACATGGATTCACCCATAGATGGACAAACATACACAAGATATGAGTTGTACAAATGTCGGGGGGGGGGGGGGAGGGGAGGATTCAGTAAGTAGGTTTATTTGTGATTTACCAACCATGCGCCCTGACAGTTCTGCAGAATAATGAGCAATGAGAGCGAGATGAAAAACGAGAGAGAGAGAGAGAGAGAGAGAGAGAGAGAGAGCGAGCGTACTGTACACTATCTTATTTCCGTAATGTAAAAGCAGTGACACATGAAAAGAGTTGTGAAGCAGCATTGTAATTTCCGTTTAGAGCATTGATCCTGGTCAGACAAGATGGTGTATTGCTGTGCTGTCAATGCCGCAGGAGGAGTAATACATTTCTATTAGCGGGAAGATGACAGGGACATGTCACAAACTTACTAATAAGGGTTGTGTATAGATTTGTTTGTATATTTATCCACGCTATTTCCCCTCCTAGTTACTCATTTTTCCTGAAACGGCGCCTGTGAGAATTAGAGGCAGGTGTCTTCCCTTAGATTTTGGGGAAATAATTTGTGGGAACACAGCTTGTCACACCATAGGAAAAGTTTGACTTTTTTGGAAATAGCTTTATTTGCTTTCTTGACCAAATTTAGATGAGAAGATCGACATCACTCTGATGTGTTTCAGTACATAAAAAGCTGTTGGCAGCCAGCTAACTTAGCTTAGTCCTTACAAAAAACCATACCACCCTACAATTGTCGTTTTTTTACACTTTGTTTTTCATACGGTTTAAACAAACGAAACAGGTATATTATTCCAGGTATATTTCCAACATAACCATCTGTATTTGTGCTTGGTTAAAAGTAAGCAGAAAATCCATTTGCAAAGCTTTAAATGAAAAACGAAATGCTTACTCACTCACATCATGCATTCCTCATCTCTTCCAGTGGCATAATGAAGAATGCAAATCAAGGCCGTCTTCAGCTTTGAACAGTGAATGTGGTTGAATAACTGCTTCCATCCCGAGCAGACTTCTGCTCTGGTGTGAGCTCAAACTTCTCAGACGGAGAGTCTGAAATATTGCAATTGTGTTCTTAAGGGGCTTGTGTGATCTGAGGGAAGCCTTCAGCAATCCTGTCTACTATTCTCTATTCCTCCTCTCTGCCGACTGCACCTCCTAATAATAAATAAGAATAAATTGAATTTATATAGCGCTTTTCACGAACTCAAAGTCGCTTTACAGGGTATAGAAATAGAGACAAACAAATAAACAAAACAAAACAAGATTCAGGCACAGATGAAAAGGGGAGGGGCGTGAGGCTAGGGAGGTATGAGGGAGCCAGATGGTGGAGGGCTTTGTAGGTGAGGACCAGGATTTTGTAGGATTTCCGGTGGGAGATAGGAAGCCAGTGGAGTTGTTTTAGGACTGGAGTGATGTGGTGCCAGGATTTAGAGCGGGTGATGAGTCGGGCGGCTGAGTTCTGGACCAGTTGGAGTCGGTTACCTCCTACTCTCTCAACCTCCATTGTTTGTGGTTTCTCCCACTCTTTGACTCCTTGCTCAAATGATACCGTTTTCCACCTACATCATTACTCCTTCTCCCTCCTTGACTGTCCTTGTCTCTTCTATCCTTCATCTAACCTCACTGTCTAATTTTAAACTTCTTCTTCTCCATCATCCTATCCCCACCTCTTTACTTATTTCCTGCAATCAGCATATTATGCTACAGTAGCCAGCTCTGCAGTCTGGATCAGTTTTCAATCCCATCCTTCAACCATCAGGCTCTCCACGTCTTAACCCATCTCCTGGCTGGGCTCAAGTGTTCACTCCACCCTTTTCTTTGGTTCTCTGTCTACGCTTTGGGGGTTGTCATGTGTGTGTGTTCAAATACGAGTGTAAAGGTTGGGAGTCAAGAAGGGTGACAAACAGCCTTGGCGAGGTGGTGTGTTTCTGAGCAAAGAGGCGCGTGCGTGTCTGATAAGCAGCAATCCCGTTGCCTAAGGTGGAACTCCCAGGGTTCTCATTTAGCTCCAGGTGCTTTTCTGTTGCTTCCCTGCCTCCCACACTCTCACAGATATTTTAAGCTCTTGCTCTTACACACAAAACACTCACTAATGCACACAAACCCTAACATGCCACATGCCACCTGGCAGCACGCATGTTTTTCCGCATTGGCCGCGACTCCCTCTGCGCCCGCCATGCCCTTGTTTTCCTCCTACTGGCCTCGTACCAGCTGGAGCGCAGAATGTATGCCATCTCATATACTGTGATGTACAGATAGCGCTTAAGAGATTGGGAGCTCAGCACACATCCACATACAACATAGCACACATTAGAGAGTGACCCTGCTGAGTGCCTGCTGGATGCTGCAGTCTCTCCTTGTTCTGATGATCATAGATCAAAGAGCCTGCTGCTTTGCCAGCACAGGCTCCACCAGCTATGCTAACCCCGTAGAGCCACTCTCTCCAGGTACTATGTTCTTATCTTTTATCTCAGTGTATCATGGGTCATTTCTCTAAATATTAGACTTACTTTGTGCACATGCATCCAAAACAAGGTTAAACCGTAGAGTCACACTAACCTGTGTAAAAGAAAAGTTAGACTTTCAAAAGCTTACACAATTGTGTGGCTAGCTGGACAACACTGTCCTCACCATACCATCGACACCGACATCGCGAGTAACATTTTGTGTCTCATTTCAGCAATCTTTCACTAACCTTAACCTTCTTTGGAAATGATTATTATTTATCATTAACCAAGAAGTTGGCTAAAATAGACATTAAAACCATTTTATTAGATTTGTTTTGGCTACTTGGGGCAGTGGGACAAGCCATAAAATGCAACACAGAGATATCAACATCTTATAAAATGCTTGTGGTAAATTTGTTAGCAAATTTGTTGCCTACTTTTTTGCAACATTAGCATTCATTTAGAGTCATGTTTGTGGCCACCAGATGAGTGTGTCTGATCTTCCTTCTTTTTCTTTAGCTCTGATTTGGTCTCCACAAATTCCTGAAGAAAATATCTGGCTTTGTAGCAGCTAAATGCTCCAATATATTCACCTGCTTGTTGCTATGGTAGGGTACAGTGGATTTATAAGAAGCATTTAGCTGGAAACAGCTGCCGGCTGCTGGAAACGAGGTTAATGAGAGCCATGAGAGTGAACCAAAACAAGAAAGCTGCGGACCTGAGGCCTGTACTACGAATCAAGATCAGCATGCCCTGGATTTGCTTACTGGATATCTGACTTCACTAACCCTAACAACCGCGGTCCCGCATAACCTGTGTCATGACGGTGGTTAACAACTAGTTCAGTCAACTCAGGGTTTCCCAATCCAGCAGCGCGCGCGTTCACATAAAAGAGGCGGTGTTTGCGTACCACGACCAATCGCAAACATCTACCAGAGCCGCATCTTTTAAACAAGAAGAGAAAACTATAATTCTACATAAATATGAAGAACACAAACACGTTTTACAGGCAAAATGCAGGAAGGAAAGCTGGCAAAAAAAGCTGACGCTGTTTTACGTAAATCACAATGCTTATCCTATCATTATCATTTCCAGTGGTGTAGTCTACGTGATAGTAAGCTCCAGGATTTCTATATAGGCTACCCACTTAAAAATGCCCAATGGCACGCAACAACATAGGCTACTTTGCATTATATTTTTGATAAATTTTGAATTGTCATCCGTGCTTTTTTCTTAACATCTATAGGCTGAATAAAGGTATTTTTACCATAAATTGGTGCATTAAAGTGTATCGGAATGCAGGAAATGAAGTCGTTGATGCATAAAACTTTCCTGGGGGAGGACACCCAGGCCCCCCCACTATGATATGCCCCCTTCCTCCCTTAAAGGCAGATTCTGGCCAATATACAGTAGGCTACAGTACACCCACTATAATAGTATACATTAGACTACACTGGTCACTTCCCCGTCAAGATCTGACCATAATTACACTTTTGCTTTCCATGAACTGTCGTTGCTTTAGCCTTTTATTTCAGTTGAAACCCTGGCAGTGGTAAGCGATCATAGAGAAAATAAAAAAATATCAAAACATAATTCTAACCGATGTGCGTATTGGCAATACACGGCTGAAGGAGCCGACAAATAGCCTATATGTAATTCCCTCTGCTTAAAAATCAAAATCTTTCATAAAGATATCCATCAGTGAATGTTAACGGGGTTGTCTGTCTCTAAATGTTTTAACTTTTATGAGCGCACCCCTCTCTCTCCCTCTCTCTCTCTCTCTCTCTGCGCGCCGAGCTCCACCTGATCTTCTAAGAACGCTGACGCCGTTATCAATCGAGTATTGATTGGTCAGTAGGCGGTGCTTTAACACCGGTTGATCTCTAATCTCCAACATAACCTGCTCCCGACCAGGTTAGGTGTTCAGCATAAGTTACCACGGTGATTGAACCCGATAACAACTAATCCACCTTTGTGGTACAGAAAACCCTGGGTTGAACCTGAAGTTAGCTCTTTAACGCCAAATCTTGCTTCGTAGTACAGGCCTCTGAGCAAAACAATGAGACAATATATATTGTTTCGTGATTTGGGTGAACTGACCCTTTAGGAACAACAATTTTCTGTCTCTGGAGCCTGAAAGAGAAGTAGAACCACTGCCTCTCTGCGTGTTTGTCTCTCAAAGACAACAGTGAGAGGGCTTCCGAGAGAGAAATAGATGGGTGGATGATGGATGTAATGGACAAATTCTCTCTCTCTCTCTGTCCTCCTTTTTGTATTTCCCCTCCTGCCACCATTACTCGAGAGTTGAAACCTCCACTCCTGCAAACCTCTGCTCTTTACTTCGCTTTCCCCTCCCCTCAGTCTGAATGGGAATCACGTCCGCTCGGTTATGACAGGGCGGCTTGGCTCGGCTGCTGCTGGAATCCAAATCATGAATATCACATTTGGTGCGTAGTGCTTTTAAATTGCTTCATTTCTCAGAGGATATAGCTGCTGGGTGATTCCTGACTCCCTAGTAGAATATTAGTTGTTTTCATGCACAAGTTGAGCAAGGCGGAAGACAGTCCCAGTTGTCGGTAATCCAACCGCGTGTGTGTGTGTGTTAAATACTGTGTGTTGTGTTCGGGTGTTAAAAGGACAAGAGCACAGCTGTTGTAAGGGGATATATGGGATGATTTTCTGTGTTTTTCATTTGTGTAGTGGGTGTATGGTAATCAAGGATATAACTTGCCTTGGCTTTGGCTTACTGGACAATTCTGTTGCTCTGAGGTGTTGGTTTGATCCAATTTAGTAAACACCACCATTGGTAAATTAGATTATACTGTGCCAAGTATAAATATATAATTTTGCTCTACTGAGTATCTTTGCAAATGGTGTAACTTTACAATAACCCAAATGTGGAAGCCCATGCAAACTAGGGCTGAACGATTTTTGAAAATAATCTAATTGCAATATTTTTCAAAAATATTGCGATTCAATATGCGATTATTTTTTAAGCTCTTTGTCTTCTGTATTATTCAACAAAGACAAGCAATAAATCATTGTATAGTATGAACAATACAATATTAGATAGATTAAACAAACTGTTCTTTCCTGGAGGCCAGGCCTGTATGTGATGATGAAATTATTAATTAATTAAATTATCTTTTATTTAACTACTTCAGTCACAGTAGTTTATTGAGCACTGACCAAGCCTGGTGTAAACATTCATATGAAAGTCAGAAACAAATCACACAAACTAAAGTGCAGATTGCAGAAATATAAAAACAAATATTTACCACAGCAGTATTTACATTTAATTATCATTTACTGTAATAAACATATGCAAACATGTGGATTGCACTTTTTAAACACTGTCTTTGAACTTTACTAGACAGTTAAATAAGTAAAAATATAGTATATACAGTATATACAACGGTGTATTTTTTTTTACAGCGCACACAGAGGAGCTGCCTCCAGCCCCTCCTACGCATGACAGCGTCAACATTGCACTCACACTCAGAGACAGAGAGGCTATCGTTACGTTAGTAGTAGCATGCTGCTGCTGGTCTTGCCGTGAGATTAACTGTACTAATAAAACCGTTGGAACAACGCAGCCACGCTGCTGTGAAAGCTCCCCTATTGAGTCTGGTTTTTACCCCTCCCCGTGGCAGTCTCCTCCACTCCATATCTTTATAACGGAGCTAGCTAACTGGAGCTAACCGCTAATCAGAGCTAATCATTGCTAAGCGAGCCTTCAGTTCTGCGTGCCTGTATCCATTAACTGCATGTATGGACTCGAGCCCGAATAAAACCCTTCATTTTATTAATGGCTGTAAAAGTTTTAAACTACAACTCAGAGTTGTTTGAATGACAGAAATCTTCTCAAGGTACGGCGTAGCGTTAGCGTGCTAGGTTGATGCTTTCTCTGCGGGTGCAGACTGATTTGCTCTTGCGAGTCACGTGACCAAATCGCAGCCTTTGCGATTAGGAAATCGCGTCTTAACACATCGCGATATTATCGCAAATGCAATTAATCGTTCAGCCCTAATGCAAACACAATATCTTTTGAAGTCTCAATGTAAAAATACAAAGACAATATAAAAGTGGATTTCTGTGGATCTATTTAATAATTATGTGTGTCAGTTCTAGTCAGCAGCTTTTGAATGATAGTATACGTTGGCTGCCTTGCTGCACCTTTCAGATATTTTGTTCAAAACTAGAGGGGAAGATGATTATGGAGAAAAAGCTACATAATGTGCATAGAAAAACAGAATGACAGATAAAAAAACCAGGCTAGGACAAAATACACTGGTAAGCCCCACAGAGCTGAAGAGTCCAAATGTTGTCCCACTTTCTTCATAACTTGGCAAAAATGCAGAAAACTGTTTCTTTCCAGTGTCAGTCAAAATAAAAAAAGTTTGGCTCAAACATGATTAAAAAAAACAACATTGCTCCCAACTGGCAGTCCTCTGTCACTTGGGCAGCATGCCGACACACGGAGAGACAGACATGCCATCCTCGTCCTTGACACTTCTGATGACACCATCTTTTATATGTAAATACTGCACACCCACATAATGGCTCTGCATAGAAATGTGTTTTTGCTGTTAGTCATGTTACACTAGCTGCATAGTGAGGCTGCCTTTTCATGTTTGTAGGTAAATTATTCACACATCTTATTGATGCATTTCATATCTTCATCATGCAAATGAACAGTGGGCATAATGAGCAATCAGCAGAGTGTGTGTCATTGGTATGCAATCTACATGATTCAGAATTGTGGTAGCAAATGGGAATGATATCAGTGTTGTCATCTGCCATCACTCAATCTGATAGCATAATGTAAGCAGACAATTTGATGTCATTCCTATTGAACCCTTTTTCAACTCTGCACAAACTTAGTTTTATAATAATATCTACCCTACTTTTTTTTTTTTTTTACTATGTTTAAAGATGACATACTTCAATTTCTTACCAAAACCGATCTCTTATGCTTTACATAAATGGGAAGCCTTGGTGAAAAGACGTTATATATTTAAAAGAACCAGCAGCTGCTTACCAACAATAGTTTAATAACTGCACAGGTTTTTTTCATTGTGGTAATAAGAAAAAAGCGTGCAAATGTGATAAGTGTAGCACTCAAAACCTCCGCAGTTTTGGGGACAGAGCATTCTCCAGGGCAGCTCCCAGGCTCTGGAACTCCCTCCCCCAAGAGATCCGCACCTCTGAGTCCCTCACCATCTTCCAGTCTCGCCTCAAGACCCATCTCTTCTCCACTAGCCCCACGCCCCTCCTCTTTTCATCTGTGCCTGAATCTTGTTTTGTTTTGTTTTGTTTTGTTTGTTTGTCTTTATTATCTATACCCTGTAAAGCGACTTTGAGTTCGTGAAAAGCGCTATATAAATTCAATTTCTTATTATTATTACTTGGTACACCCCTCATTTCACACTAATGGCTCTGCAAAGCATTACAACCTGTTTAATCTTTCATAACATACTATGCTATTAGCTGGCAGTTAACAGCTGCTAAACTACTGTATGTGGTGTTGCAATGAAACAGATG
The DNA here is from genome assembly GCF_031162955.1 of Sander vitreus. Classification (NCBI taxonomy): domain Eukaryota; kingdom Metazoa; phylum Chordata; class Actinopteri; order Perciformes; family Percidae; genus Sander; species Sander vitreus. The sequence continues at coordinate 14,248,573 of NC_135877.1, forward strand.
TTTTGACCATAGAGTTACTTACAGATGTCTTGGAAATTATGCACGTGTTACTTCAGTGTTTGTCCTTCTAAGATGGTGGGATTCCTCATGGGCAGATAATGCTGTGCCCCGACTCTCACTGGTCAGAGAGCTAATCACCTCTGGTGCTCAGGGAAAAGCAATCTTTGAAAGAAGGAACAGTGTGCAGTTATGAAAAATGTCCCCCCATCTGTCGCACAGATTTTACCCCCTGAGAGCTTTGCCCTGAAAATCCCTCATCAGACAATCCTAATTGTTTTTGCATCATGTGCACCAGTGTGCATCTGTGTGTCCGATGAGGGTTAAGCGAGCGATTGAATTATGGGCTCATGTTGGGGCTGAACGTATATTGTGATTTGTGTGACTCATTTTGTAATTTAAATTTCTAGTATTTTCTATCAATTAAACTATATGCCTTTATTTGTGGCCTATTGAGCAGGATATGATACTTGACATATACTCAATAACATTAAAATACAATAATGACATTCAAAAGTATGTGTAAGTATTGATAACAGCTATGTAGTCGGCCAATTATGGTAAAAACAATGACAAACGTAAGCAATGTTAGGCAGTCCCTCCAGGATTTCGTGGCTTTTTTTTTAGATTGTTGCGGCCCAAAATGCCTGATTTTGCGTATTTTTGAGTTTTCCTAGTAACCTTACCAAAAAGGCTCAGGATGCTGCAAATGTTGGTATAATATGAAAATGGCCGGTGGATTTAAGACAAAAAATTATAATTTATTGAATGAATCAAATTTGAACATATGTGTCAGTGACATGTTGATCTTTACATTGTTAATTTCCTATCCTGGCCTGGGACACACATTCATGCGGTTTGATAAAGTACTTATTGGACTTTAAATTATTATTGCACTTACAATAATGAGTAGCTGTCCTCAATTTAAGTCATCCTGTCGTCTCATCTCCGGGTTTTCCTGCATCCACCGTGTGTGTGTGCGCGTTAGTAGCGGGGGGAACTGCAGCAGCCCTGCCCCCGCCCGCTGCAGAGAGCCGACAGGATTGAAACAGCAGCCGCTCCAGCGACTTTAGAATGAATAATTGTTACAGCGTACATTGATGTTAAAATGTATACAGGTTGGCAGGGTGGTCTGAAATCTTTTGCCCAGTCTTTTGCTGTACGTTTTGTTGGTAAATGTGAGATGTTTGAGTCTCGTCTTCATATCGGAAACAAGTTCTCTCTCACTCCCGCTTGGTCAGTGGCACTCAGAGTCACATTATACAGACGTAAAGTCTGGCATGTGGGACTGCTGGGATTGGTTGAAGTCGCGGGAAACTCCAGTTGTTGGTCAAATTGGTCAAAATTGCGAGTCGCACCAAAGTCATGGTGATTGGTTGAATTTGCATGAATTGGCGCGATTGCGACATCGCGAAATCCTGGAGGGACTGGTTAGGTATGTAATATATGTATAAACTATCATTTTAACCGAGTGCAATGGGGTTAGTTTGCCAGCAATTGCTCTCTATCCAACATGATCTCCATGTCCGCTTTTGCATTGTATACTGAAACAAACACACACAGCCATGCACAGGCACACACTTGCCTAGGGAAATGTCAGGTATGGTTAACTTTACGACCCTGAGTAATGTTCAAAGCCATCCACCTAAGGCTGCGAGGCATTGCAGAGCTGATCGGAACAGGCACGGCATGTCCAATCGGCTTTCCTGGTCTTCCCAACACATCACACAAAGCCTCAACCAAGCTCCTAACCATGATTTATTGTACCATGCAAGACAAAAAAAACAGGGGATACATCTGCTGCTAACCACTACTAATTTCCCTGCATACCAATCATTTGCATTCTTCACATCTGTGGACACACATTGACACTGACATTGACAAATGCCACTTTTAAACTGGATATATTTGTGTGTTTACTTGCGTTTTTTGTTGCACAATATTATAGAGACGGGTTCGTTACCTCACATTAAATGCTTGGTTGAATGCAGATTTTAATCTTTTCCTGGAGGCCACAGATAGAAATGACTAACCTGCGTGTGTGCCTCGTTGGTGTGTTCCCCGTGACATTTCATTAAAAAGCATTTGGGTTTGCAGATTTGGGTTTAGTAGATTGTCTTCACATTCAAAAGGCCATAAAAGCTTCTTGCCCTTCCCCTCCACTCCGGTTATATCATCAACGCCCCGTCTGTCAACCTCTTGATGCCCGGATTACATCATCAGGTACGCAGTGTCAGTAGGAGGAGCTGATGACTCTACCAGTGATGTCATCGCAGGTTTCAACTTAGAGCACATCCTAAAAGAAGCAAATGAGATGAGCAGGACATAAAGCTTGAATGAGTCATAGGCTACGTGTGGGAACTGGAGTAAAGAAGTTATTGTACGTGGATGATGTGGTGAAAAATGTGCTTTCTTTTCTTTTTTGTCATGCCTCCCCCATCTTCTGCCTACATGCCTTCTCTTCCTTGTTCTTTTACTTCCTTTCTTGTGCAGAAAACAAAGACCATCATTCACAAACACTCTGGTCCCATGCCTCCCTTAATGTATAAATGAAACTAATTTACTTCAGCACAAAATGTATGGCTACTGTTGCTGATCTGGTTGATGGGATTTTCCTAATCAGCCCAAGCCCTGGCTGATATATGACAACCATGTCAGTTTGATAGCTGTCAAGCATCAGCGTGAAGCATGGGAAATATCTGTGAAATCTGACCCACTGCCAAGTCTTCAGCAGATGGCCCTGGAGCAACACAGTGTAGTGTTGATGCTCGATATGAGCTGCTAAAACGGCTCAATAGTGGAAGCACCAGCTGGAGAGAAAACAGTAGGAAAAACTGCTGCTTTCATGGGAAAATTAGTGACCATATTTCCACTTACTCACATGATAACATCATTTAGTTGTTAGCTTGGTTGCACTCAGTAATCCTAGCTAGCTAACGTTAATGTTTGCAAGCTAACTCTGGATTTCTTTGATGGCTAAATGAGCTACTGCCCCGTTCCCTAGCAGTTTGCACTCTATGCAACTTTGTGCACAGACTAGAAACCTGGAGCTGTGTCACAATGATGCATACAAATTGGATAAAGAACAGCTATTTCATTTGGACCAACAAAGTACAAATAAATCTAGCTCAGCTGCAGTTTTGAAAAATCTGTGTATCATTCGTTCATTCGTTTTTTCAATATAAAACCAAAAAATCTAAAAATGACTTGCAAATGAAAAATGGAAATAAATGGATAATGAGCAATCCAATTTTTATATTTTCAAATGATGCAAATTGTGTGACCCGGAAGTGATCTCTACGAGGACGGGAAATAAAACGAAAGATACACAGACTTTGAACCTCCTCAGCCGAATAACATGTCTAAAATCTCATTTGAGCTACATGTTGGCGAAAAGGATTTTTGCATATATTAGCTAAAATTAAGGCTATTTTTTTAGTTTGCTACACCAAATAAGCCCACTGCATATTAGTTACATTTGAAATCAGTATGAGAATAATTTTAGTTAGCTAGGAAACGATGTTTGCAAGCTTACTCTTCATTTCTTCTTTTTTGTGGAAAAGGAAAACTCACTTTCCTTGGCTGTTTCTCTGTAATGTCTGCCAACACTAAAAACCCTGATATCTGTCACATTATTACATTATTTGGTCAAAGAACAGCACATTTTTTTTATTTTTACCACAAACTTGTCCAGTATAAATAAATCCAGCTCAGTGTCAGTCTTGAACCCCTTTAGCTGATGGAGCTCTCTCTGACAAGTGAGCGCCAGGAAGTGGTTCACTTCTCCCCCCCCCCCCCCGGGCTCAGCTCTCTCCCTCTGTGCTTGTTTTGCCTCCTCCGTCAAAGGCTTCTCTTTTAAGTTTTATTGAAGGGGGACCAACAGTTGGGAGTTGAGTTGAAGAAGAGTATAAAATGTTGAAAGCCTAGAAAGATTTCTTTCTTCTTTGATTTTTAGGGGGTGCCATCAAAACTTGACATTTATCGTTGATATTAGATAGCGTATAATCTTTCTTCTACAGAACTCATGTAGCTGATGAAATATCCAAAACGTATGAAACACTGATGATATCATGAAAAACATTCAAATACAGTCTTCAAATGTCTCTGATGCTCCTACAAACATTATCACCCATCAGACTTCCTTGTGTCTTGTTCAGACAGACATGATGTGGCAGCATAAATGCAGAGCTTGATGATGAAATGATTTCATATTACTGTCAAGTGTAGCAGTGGAATCAAGGGGGACAATGAGACAGAGAAAGTTAAATAAAGCTCAAATGTTGCAACTTTCCTGACACTGGCACCGCCAGGAGTTCTTTTAAGGGATTGAATACAAGAACATTTTATTTTGTTCCTCTTTTGTTAGCTTTCTCTTGGGAAAACTGGTCTTGCTCTATTGTCCATCTCCAGCTCTCTCAGTTTTGCTTGCAAAAGGCGAGCTAAGCCACTTGGGACGGCCCAAGAGTCCGTCTTGACGTAAACCTTTCAGCAAAGCTTTTTTTTTTTTTTTATTCACTGTGCGTGTGTGTACAGGAATTGATATGGTAGGCTTTCAGGACCGAATTTTGAGGAGTGTGTATTTGTGTGTGTTGGAAGATTGGTGCAGTGCTCATAAGAGATGTCTGCTTTAGTTCAAGGATATTTGTCTGCTAATAATCCACCGCACAATTATGTTTAATACATCATTTTATCCTCACAAATGTATGCGCACACCACCATGAAGCACTGAATGTGTGTGTGTGTTGAATTTATTTATCTCAGAAAGCCTTACACACTCTTAGCCTGTAAAACATAGTGATAAACTGGCACTTACTGCGACTGCCAATTTGCCAAATGGAAGTAAAGTATTACAAAAACATTTTGAGTGTCTTTTTTGATTTAACTTGATCAAAGTGCTCCAGTAATACTGCCATGAGACCAGTTGAATTGTGGAAGGCTGTAAAAACTGTAAAACGGGGCGGGGGGATCTCTCCCATGTAGTGAAAAGAGGACAAGGGGTCATAAATACAAAACTATTTTGTTTTTAATTAAAGAAAAATCTATACAAATGTATAAACATCTACATAGACATGTAATAACAACATAATACATGTCACACATGACATTAGATGTATGTGAATTAATTTAGTGTCCTCCATACATTGTCCTACGGGTTGCTAGTGCTAGACAGAAATGATTAATGCCACGAAACATGTTGTTTTGCTAATTGGCAATTTGCTATTAGTCATGAAAACTTAGTTTGAAGTACCAATGCACAAATACTTACCAAAACATGCTTCTGCAGATTAGATGTGGAGTTATTGAATGCTGCCAGTTCAGTCACCTTTAGCAGGCACATCTGGCATTGCATGATGATACTATTGGCCTTCTTGAATTTGAATGAACAGAATACAGTAACGTGAGTAAATGTATTTCGTTACTTACCTGTGGTTTCTAACCCACCTTATATTATATTTTATTTAAATGTATTTCTTTCACTTACTAAACTCTGGATTTGACTTTGACCTTGACTCTGAAAAGCATTTTTCTCCCCAAAATGTTGCTTCAAAACAAACATGGAACAGAAAAGAATGGCAACAAACACAAAAATCCCTTTTTTTTTAGCAATCAGCCGTGCAACCTAAAACGCCTCAGCCCGAACCACTTGTTCAAATATGTGTGCCTCCTCCAAGGTCAATTGTATTTGTATTTACCATGTTTGGCCTTCAGGGGCAGACTCTTACACTACATATTATGTTATTTCAATAAGCAAACTAATTTTTTTCCTTATTTCCAAGGAAATGGTCTGTGAAAACTAATCTGTCATTTATTTTGAGATTTGATATCCCAAACCCCCCCCCGCTCTCTTGCATCACTTGTGTGTGCACAGATCTTTTTCCGCCTTTAGCCGAGTTGAATCAGCCGGAGAGCTATTGACACAGTAAAGCTGAATTCCACACAAGGAGGAGCGCATTGACAAACACATTAGACACGAGAAGTTAAAACAAAATACAACGAAACCATGGTGTGGAGATTACACTCTCCCTCAAACAGACCCAGTGTGTGGAAGAGCTTATAAAAGCTTATAGATTTTTTATAGGTGGCATTAGCGATCTTAGGCCACGAGGGGAACTGAGTCAGTGGTGTGGAAGATCAGAAAGCAGGTCATGCGAGTTCAGTTTAATCTTCAGTGCCCGCATTGATCAAACAGTCCGAGGGAGGTGTGTGTTAGAAAATGGATGCTTTGTAGTCTTGCAAATTTTCCGGAGGAGAATTCATGTTGATGTAGAAGACAATTTTGCGTAATCCTGAACATGGGAATAGGTGGATTGTCGTCACAGTGATACAGAGATTAATTAGGAAACCATATAGCTCCTAGTCTTCTCATATCAGTACAACTCGAACATGGACAGATTCAAGATACTTGAATTTTATGCAGTTTGGGTTTATGCTACGTAGCGCAGCGGTGCTTCTAAAAAGGTCACCAAACTTGTTATAAAACGCTTGCAAGCTGTTTTTGAGTGGAAAGATAGAGGTGATAGTAAAAGTGAGCAGAGAGGTGGTAAAAATAATGAAGGGAGACATCAGAAAGAGATGGATGGTTAAGATGAATCAAATGGAAGGTGCTTTTAAAAGATAAAAAGAGTTCATGCTCTTTCCATCCCGTAATACTTCCCTGTGAGCTGCTTTTGTCCAATAGATGAAAGCAATGATTCAGATGTGACCATAGTGACCATACTGTTTTTATTGACACAGTCAAGTGGGATGTACACAATTGAAACCGCAGCAGCATAACTAGCGTTATGAGGATCACCTCATACGAGGATTTAACAGTGGTAAAGTACAGTTGGCAGTATTTTGGTGCTTTTTCTAAATAATAAAGAGTTCAGATAAGAGTAGCAGAAACAACACATTGGTCATCATGTTTTAAAGCACCCATATTATGCTCATTTTCAGGTTCATAATTGTATTTTAAGGTTGTACCAGAATAGGTTTACATGGTTTAATTTTAAAAAAACACCATATTTTTGTTGTACTGCACCACTCTCTCTCACTGCTGCAGATCCTCTTTTCAGCTGGTCTCTGTTTTAGCTACAGAGTGAGACCTCTTTTCTTCTTCTTCTTCTGTACTATCTTTGATTGCACTCGCACAAACGCAGTAGCTCAGATGTAGATCATGTCAGCTAGCTAGCTCCATAGACAGTAAAAGAAAGGCTGTTTCGACAACTTCGGTCAGTTACAAGGCAGGATTAACTGGGAGACTTCTAAATGAGGGCGCACATGGAAGTAGTTCTTTTGTAGATTATGGTGAACTTGTGTGTGTTGTAGTAGTGCTTTGCTATTGAGAACGAGGTAGAATGCTAGCGTTATAATTAGCGTTAGTGTTAGCATGCTAACGCTAACTCAGAGACTGAAGGCAGGACACATTCAGAAACTGTATCTCACTCAAAACAGCATGGATGGATTTTTTTCAAAGTTTGTATGTGTGTGGAAGCACCAGAGACACAAAAGAACACCCCAAATCCCAGAAAAAGTGTTTTTTTCATAATATGGGCACTTTAAAAGCTGGGCAGTAAACAATAAATGTTTTATCACTGAAGTAGAATGATACTGGCCATTTTACACTTTTTGTTCTTACAAACATTAGTTGTAAATATCTAAGTTAAAAGATTGCAATTCCAAATCTTTTGGGTTAGGTAGAACGTGTCTGGTAATATTCACAAGTTAGTAAAACTACTAGAAATACTAATATTGATCAAATTACCCATTACTTTGGGAAATATGCTTATTTGCATTTTCTGCTGAGAGTTAGATGAGAAGATCGATATCACTCTTATATCTGTATAAACATTAAGCAAAGATAAATAAGATAAAGGTGGCATACAATGATGCACTTAGAATCCTGTTGAAGTGTCCAAGATGGACCAGTGCTAGCCATTTGTTTGTGAGGAGTAATGTTCCCACCTTCCATGCTGTGCTGAGGAATTTTATGTACAGATTCATGTACCGATTAACAGTCAAAGAGTCAAAGAATACAATTTTAACTGGGTTAACCAACCCTGCACTTAGTGATACCAGATATACCTCCCAACTCTGGAAACAATGGAGCACGCATCTGTACCTGTTTTAATTATTGTGCATAGCTATTTGTATGTCTGTATGTATGTGTGTTTTGTATGTTCCCTTTATGTAATATGTGGTAGTCAGTATGTCTGTATGTATTTATGTTTGTGTGTTTGTGTGTATCCCTCTTTTAATATGTTATGTGTACTTTTCTATCTGGACCTTGAGTCTGTTAATAAAGTTATATGTAAAGGAAAATTTCCTGGAGTCTTGTCATCACCATTGGATTGCGAGGCAACTAGAACTCACTGTGCCGGCCAATAAATAGTCCTGGTCTTAACCTCTCATAAAATTACAACATGTACATTTTACACTTTGGTTTTTGTACAGATAAACAAATGAGATATGAAGTGTTAGTGAGCTTTGGAGGTGATGGTACAGTAGCTGCATTCTGTTACCTTCAGACAGAGCCAGCCTACTGTTTACCTCTATTTCCAGACTTTATGCTGAGCTAAGCTGCTGGCTGTAGCTCCATATTTAGCGTACATACCTGACAATGATAACGATAATGATAAGCCAACAACTCATGGAACGAAGGTGAATAAGTGCAATTCCCAAAATGTTGAACTATTCTCTCTCTTACTCATGCCAGGTGGCCAACACTGTGGACTTGATTCACAGACTTTATTAGGTTTGTGTGTGTTTGCTGTACATTTTCAGCAGATAAATAAAATTACAACAGTATTAATGCAACACAAATAAATCAGTCCATTGTTTTTTGTATACCTTATCCTGAAGAATATACACTATTTATCTGCGTAAGCAAGTGGCTCTGCTGTTTCCAACACTCGCACTAATCTGTGTCCCCTCAGAGACCGCCTGGCCACAGCGGTGTTAAGGAGAACACAATTAGAGGAGCCATTAACAATGGGAATTAATTTGTTGTCATACCCTCCTTGTACTGTCTGCTATTGTTGCTGTCAAATACCCCCCAACCTCCCTTTTCAAGCTTGTTCTCTCTGTTCTCTCAGTCTTTACAGAGCGGTACAAAAAGAAACCCTTTGGATTAACCTTTACAGTCTGGCCAGCCTAAAAATTCTAACTTTATGGATCTTGTGATAAACTATTGCACTTCACAGCAGAAAGAACAGATTTAAGTGTTCTTGAGATGCAGTCAAGCCTTTGAAGGTCTCCTTGTTTTCTCTGTCCTTCTCCAAGGGGACAGACAGGAGGGGAAGCAGAAAGAGATTAGGGCAGGGCGATGGCCTTCAGGGCAGAAAATCAAAAGGCAACAGAGAGGCGATAAGGGATCGAATTGCTGCTGGGAATATGGGCCTTGTTTTCTCATCTTAAGTCTCACCTCTCTCCTTTCCGTCCTTCTCCATGTCCCGTGTCCAGGGATGAGAACACGTCGAACGGAAAGTGGCTGCTCTTTTTACTGGCTACATCTTCTGACAGCAAGAGTTATTGAGCAAATAGCTCCCTTGCACAACACACCGTGCCTATATGACCCGAAATAGGGGGGATGGGGAGTTGTAGAGAGTGATGGATAATCAGTGTGAAAGGGACAGAAGGAAAGGAGAAGAGTGGGGGAGGGGGGTGATATTTTAGAGATTGGATGCAGCCGTAAGAATGTGAAGAATGTGAGGCGGCGTCCAGGTTGAAAGAGAGGACATACTGTACTGATAAAGGGAGAAAAGTAAATGCACTCATGGCTTTCTCGCATGCACATTAAAATTTGATATCCTTGCTCTTTCCTTGATACATTTCGGTATCCCCCTCACTTGTGACTCTATCTGCAGTATGTTCCAGTAGAATAGCATAATGTCTTTTAAAAATGAAGCAGCCACACTTCCTATATATTTCCTACTGTCAAAATGTGAGGACATGTTTTTTCATTAAATCTCTATATAAATTACATCTGTTTCATAGTTACTGCAACTGGAAAGTTGGCAGAAAGGCTCAAACTAACCTATTTTTAAAAGTTCTAAAATGCAACCTTAACATTGTGGTGAGTTGTAGGATAAACCTTTGTAAGGTATTATAAGTAGATTAGTGTATGCACTAGGTAAAGTATTTTATACCTTTGCCACGAGGGAGGAAACAATTGATCAACTAATTGACTACTCTATTTATCAATTCATTGTGTAAGTCATTTATCAAGCAAAAATGCCAAACATTCTCTGTTTCCAGCTCCTTGAATGTGAAAATTGGCTGCTTTTCATTTTCATATATTATAGTAAACATATATTTGGGATGATGGTTGAAAAAAGACATTTTTTATTATATTCTAACATTTTCAGCCCTATTGCTTTATAAAAATGTAAACCAAATTGTACATTGTTTGGGGTTTCTTTAGTCTGGCTATCACCAGACCAAGCTCAATCTTTAAAGATTGAACATTAATCTGGGGAGCTCTGTATTTTCTAATGCACAAAAGGCGTGATCAACGGGGCATAGTTCAAATAACTCTGTACGCAATTGGATAGTCCTTCAACCAATCAGACCGACGATCCGGGTGACGTAGCAGCGACAGCGGCATCAACGGGTTGCTGCCATGGAGTGCTACGCTTCGGTGGCCGAATGTAAACAAGAAGCTGCTTGGTCGCTTCTCTATCGTCATCGTGTTAAACCCGCCAATAGCGTGGCAGGTGTATAAGCCAGTCTGTGATTGGTCCCCGCAAAATTGTAACGGAAGCAGGATAGATAAACGTACAAGTTTCCAGCCTGAGCTGCAGGGCGAAATCAAATCGTCGGCAGATCATGCTGGGTTTACCCAGTCTAGGGTTTCTTTCTTTTTTGTGGAATGACAACCGTGTGTCTTTCTCTGTCTCTGTCTGTGGTGCTGACACATTCCGTCTGTCTCTCTCTGTGGTGCTGAAACACTCAAACTCTTGCATTCTGTCTCTTCTCTCCCTTTATATAATTTTCAGATCAACTGAACACAGCCAAACATATTGTATATCAAAAGCAAAGCAATTCACAATAAATGTGGCCTTTCACTTCATCTGCATTGTTCATTCATTTTCTTTTCCAAACTCCATCCGTCAAACTGTGAGAAACTGTTCGCACTCTACTTTACAAACACATTGATTGATATTATCTAGTTAAAGGTGACCTGTACAGTTTTCTTGTAAATAAACAAAGTTATGTTCACATTCACTGGTTCTTATGAAAACACATTGGGCTCTAATGGAAGATCCTTTATGTATTTTCATAATAATAATAAAACTCGGATTCACCCAAACTCTTTTAACAGCACAAACGTTTCGTGAATTGCTCGTGTTTGCCTGATGAATGCCACCTGTTCATGGAAGTGAACATTGTGAGATTTGATCATGAGTTTAATCAACACCCCTAAAATGAGCCATTTAAGGCTACCTGTTACGCTGCGTTTGTGGACAGGATCCATTCACTAAAATGTTACCAAGGAGTTAAAAGAAGAAGACTTTTACACTGCAGAGCCTCTACTCCTGCTAGTTGTCCGAAACAATTAGAAAGAATGAATAGTACAAAGTACAACTATCAACATCATGTCTCAATAAAAAGGAAGAACAACCATCTTATGTGTATACTGAATTATATTTATATTCTACAGTGCCACCTCAGTGTTATATTTGCTGACCAAATCTGGCAATCATCAATGGCAGCCAACATCAGAACTCTGGTTCTGATTTAGTAGATTTAGATTTAGTAGGACTGCTGTAAATCGTGCAACAAAGCTGTCAATGGCTCAAATCCAGGCAGCCATTGTCTTCTGATTGCCGACCTAACCGGCACTGGGCCATCCTGAAAGTCTCACTATAAATAAACAGGATCTAGGATGACTCTGAAGCATATGAGGCAAAACAATGACAGGTAGTTTCACCCACTAGGTTTTGTTCAAATGAATCAACTGTACATATTCCAAGGGATGGAATTGACCTGAAAAATAAGACTCAAATATGTAGGACTATAAACCAGAAGAACGATCTCAACTTTTAGTACGTTATGACATCTTTAGATTTTTTTTCTATTTATGCTGTTATTCTGTTTCTGCTCTTCACACAGCAACCAAACAGTGCTTCACCAGTTCTGCTGCCCTGCCCCAGAGGCCCCTGAGGTGGAGACCTCTACTGCCTGTGTCCCCAGGTAAGACGACTGCATCCTTGTAACATCTGCACAAATATATATATATATATATATATATATATATATATATAGTATATGTATATATATATATATATATGTATATATATATATATATATAATATATATATATATATATATATATATAAATATATATATTTTTAAACTTATTTATTTACTTTGAATAATTTAATTTTTATGTTCTGTAAATTTGAATTGCAGCCACCTATCATGCATCCTGTTAATAGCGGTTGCTGCAGTAGCTACGTTAGGCAACACAACTACCCCAGCAGTGTTATCTAAGTTGAAGTGGTTATAAATGCTTCAGGTTTCTTACTGGGACAATCTGAATTTCTTTCCCTCGATGATCACAATGAGCCAATAAGAGATGAGACTCTGTCACATCAGCTTGGGTTTTAGGTCTTGTTGAGGCTGCAAAATTGTTTCCTGAGAATCTGAGATACGCTGGATTTAATTTGAGTGTTAGTGCTTGTTAGTGTTTGTCAGAAGATAAGTCTACACAGTAGTCATATCCAAATCAAGCACATCAAGATCCCATTTCCTGGACAATGGTCAAGCCCTTGGTTGAGCTGTCTTTATAGAAATTGAATAATTGGAAAAATATTACATTGAGTTTAGCAAGCAAACCAGGGCCATTACGCTGTTATCTTTTTATGTCAGATTGGCACATGACATTGATCTCATGCTGCCAGTTGGAAATACAACTGTGTACACTTGCATATGAATTCCGAAGTCCCTTTTATTTCAATAAAAGTCAACCAATTTAAACATTCTGATGTAAGTTTGATGTGATCATTTTCACCCACTGTCCTGGGGAATATGAAAAAAAAGAGCAACTAATAATTAGCTGCTGTAATACCTCTACCTTTGTATGATAGCTTTGTCGTTTTTAATATTTTTAGTATGGAATGGGCAGTCTGGAAAAAATAGAATTAGATACACGAGTGCAAAAAGAAATAATAAATTGCCTTTGGCCAGGTATTATCTCGCCCCTTAAAGCAGAAGTGACAGCACATGCTTTTATTTAATGAAGAGAAACAAAGAGTTTCACTGAAAATGATGGTAATCACCTGGCATCAGTAGCAATTAAGCCATCCACATGAAAATGTTTTCTTTTTTTGTGGACTGCTACGTTCACAGGACTGTTTTGCTGCATTGTATTAGCCTGGCAAACGCGTATTGATTGGAAATCGTAGTCCCCATGGTGCCGGACATAAGTGGCAGCAGGCTGCAGACCAACAAGCACATACAAAAATCACATTTTAACACTTCAGAGAGCTGTGCTTTATTAAATCAGCCATGTGGATACACTGAAGGATGGAGAGATGTAGGAGGGAAAGGAGAGCAGTTAACTCTTATTATTGGCCTTGTTTGCCAAATTATAGAGCAGCAAACATAGAAGCCATTCTCAGATAAATTCTCAGACGCTGACTCAAAACCCAAGTCTCTTACAGTAGCTATTGTCACAAGCGTCACTTTATGCCTCTATTAAATACGTGAGATTCCATAGGCAGTGGTTAAAACTGAACGGGAGTGACTTCATAAAATCAAGGCCGGAGGGGAAATTTGAAAGACAAGAATCGATCGTGGTTCAGCATTTTGAACTTTGCTTGATAGAAGCCGTTTGGTGCTGTTGTGTTTTGTGATTGCTTTATGCTTAGGGACCATTAGCTAAAGGTACAAACAAAGTGCACAACAGAAGGTCTTTGCTAACTTGTAAACCCCTTCCAACTCCTCTAAACAACCTCTCCCTGCCAATCTCTGAAGCAAACCACTTCAAAGCAGGACTCTCTGGGGCCAAGACAGAAAGCAGCTTGTGGTTTTGTCTTTTTTTCATTCTGTTCTTGTTGCGTCTTATCTCTTCTTGAGAGCTGTATTCTGTTGTTGATTTCTTCCGCATTGTTGTCAGTGATTTGTTGATCATTTACTCACGTGGCATCACCACATCACATCACAGCGACATAACATAGCACCCACACCTCATTGCATCCATCATCATTCATGTTCACTTCATTCAGGCTTGTCTCTCCACTGTGGTCACGTTAAGTTTGAAAGAGTCATGTATGAATATTACCATGTAAAAAAAGTGTAACTATGCAATGTAAAACTACTATAATGCATTGATGTGTAGGGTCTTTCCCATGCTGGAAACTGGTGAGCCTTCTTGTTGACACATGTAATGCATCTGTGTTCATGTGAAAAAAAAAAGTTTTTTATCATGTTGCATGCTTTGGCTTGGCAGTGATCAGAACATAGCGCCCTGTCTATCTGTGTGTGTGTGTGTGTGTATGTGTGTGTGTGTGTGTGTTAACGTACATGTGTGTGTGCCAGTGTGTCACTACGATACCCACAGTTAGATAATTTACATACTCCTGGAACAGTGTTGGGAGTAACGGCGTTTAAGTATAACAGCGTTACTAACGGCGTTATTTGTTTGGTAACGGAGTGATCTAATTAATTACTTTTCCCATCGTTGCAACGCCGTTATTGTTACTGAGAATGTAAAGTGGCGCGTTACTACAATTTGGTTGAATGAAGCGCGAGGTGTCAGGCTTTGGCTACACATCAGCTACCTGGAGAGAGCAGAGGTGGGGATGATGACACCGTTGCAAATGCGATGATGATTGGCTGGGTGGGCAGATGCCCTGCTCACGCTGTCTCACTGCACGCTCTGACTACCACTAAACATAAGACAGCGACAATGGCGACGAGCCAGGGAAATTCAAAGGTAGCGTTCTCAAACTGAAAGTACCGGCACTACTTCTCGCTCATTGAAATTAAAGGCAAGAATGTTTTATGTAACATGCACGCTATGCCCAGGAAAAAAGACTTTATCCACGTCTGCCTCAAGCAACTCAAATCTTATGAAGCACCTCACATCAACACATGCTAACACGACACTTGTTGCTGCTGCTAACCCAACCACAAGCCCAAATGCAGCTAGCGTGAGCTCCAGCGAAGGAGACGGAGCCACTCTGTTAAAACAGGCAACGCTCGATTTTTCTGTATATAGTGTTTTTATTCTTCAATCAGTTAATATAAACATCTTTGACGTTAAAGATGTTATAGAACGTAATAGCGTTATAGAACATAAAAAATAACGTCACAGTTACTTTGCTGAGTAACTAATTACTTTTACAATGTGGTAACTGAGTTACTAACTCAATTACTTTTTGGGAGATGTAATTTGTAACTGTAACTAATTACTTTTTTAAAGTAAGATGACCAACACTGTCTTGGAATAACACACAACACTATGCACAGCCCCAGATCAGCAGGGATATCCATAATAATAGACTGGCCAAAATGTCACTTAAGCTTTCTGAATCCTAGGCTTTTTTGCTGTTTTTTTTCATTCACATACAGTAGATGCATATGAATGGATAGGGAAGAATGTCAATGTTCCAGGAATATAAATACCATCTTGATGGGACATTTTGAGCCTTAGTAAAGTAAAACAAAAACCACATGCTAATATTAATGGATTTTCTCATTTCTTTTTATTTGTCTTAATTCTATTTGGGGATTAATCATGCTCTAAGTATCTCTACATTGTGGAACTGCAGTTTCCATAATGCTTTTAGGGATGTAAACAGGAAGTAGAATGTCGCCATGGATACAGTTGCACTGTGGCCTTCAACTTGAGCATTGTTTTTTTTGTTTTTTTTACCTATATAATTGTCTACATATTTTAAAGAATTTGCAGTGGCACTGGTAAAAAATATGCCAAATAAGCTATTAGCTGTTCGCATTGCATCTGTGGATGCACAGACAACTATCACTGGATTACTTTGATATTGAAGAAAACTTAAAAATGTTATTATTCTTACGCAAGTTCTGGAGTTATAAGGAGTGTCTTTTTTCTATGATTTCTAAGTGAATTTATGGAGATTGTTTTTGCAATGGACATCAGATATAATGATATCCTTATCAGTGTAAGTTACACTGAATCTAAAAATGTATGGATTGTGTGTGTGTGTGTGTGTGTGTGTTTAGATCTAACTCCGTTATAACGCTATTATAATTTCAAGAAGATGTTTTGCAATTTTTGACACTAACTGCTGCAATCATGCACAAATTACTAAAACCCTGCAAAAATCTACAAAAGCAAAAAAATAAAACAATAGTGAGTGAATTCTCATTGCCTCTTTGTGTACTGCCTCCACTTCAGGATGTAATGAAACCTTATTTCACACTCTGAAGCTGACAGACAAAGGGCAACCATTGATATTTTATTAGCACCGCTCTTTCTACTGAGAGGAATTCAAACCTCTGAGTCAGAGGGGTCAGCTTAGAAAAGGGCACCAGCGTGAGCTTCAACAAGAACTCATTGTACTAATTTGAAGCCATACTTGCTCTTGGTTTTTATCGGTCTCCACCTGGGGAGCTTTATCCGATCAGTTGGGGAGCGGGAAACAAGCAGGTAATAACCTGGTATATGTGGGATCATTTAAATGAGAATGTAGGAAGTTGTGAACTGAAATAAGAATTGAGGATGTCACTGTCACATATAATGAGGACCCTACGGAGGTTGGAAACTCACCCTGACAGTCTGGTCACTCTTGCCAGGCTTTAAGGAGGCATCAGAGGGTTTGGGGACTATAGCGGATTTGTATTCAGGGTCACCAAGTCAGATCTATAATCACTCATGGAAGGGGCTGATTTTGCAGGATGGCCACAGCCTTTCGATTAGTAGTGTGAACCATCTTCTGCTGCAGTGTGCTAAAATTGCACACAGGAGTTTTGTTACTTTTAAAGTTCCATAGGTGACCTGAGGTTTAACTTTCTGCTTTGCAGCAAAACTGAGAACAGCTGTGGTCAACACACAGGGCCCCAGAAAACTAATAAATGGAAGGAAAGCGTTATTAGAATATTCTAGCTTGGAGAATGTAATAAATATAAATAATGACAATTTAAGTATTTACATCTATAAGATTCACATACATATATATACATATATATCATTCACACACACTTATTCATTGACTGCCAGAGTTTCACAAACTGTGGACACTAGGACGAAGAAAACACAAGCACAAAATAGTATCTGCTTGCTCGTGATAACCTTTCCGATACACAAATTTATGTTCAGAGTTTGATGCCACTGTGTGAGGTTGACTGAAGTGTTTGGGATCACATCCAAAGTGTTACAGCGAAACTGTTGCCTATGAACTCCCACTTTAGAAACTAACTTCACTTCATCTAAGTTAATTTGAAGATTTCGGTTGCCTAAAAATGTCTTCTTCAGTGTTCTGCCAACCAAGGTAGTGAGCTACCGCTAGCGTTAGCTGCTGATTTAAATGTACACTGTGTAGTGTTTTAAGTATTTTATTAGCTAAAATCAATGTCTTCATTCATAAATATGTTCTCATTGGTGTAAAATTACCTCTGCCAATGATCTGACTTATCCTCGTAAGCGAAGAATTTCTTATCTGTATTTACATTGGATGGGCAAGTCCAAGGAGGCTTCCATGTCGTTCCGCCATTTTGAAAAACTACAATTGCTGAGAGGGATATAAAGCACTAGCCTACCTGTCTAGCTAATTCACAATGCATTTTCGTTCAGAGCCAGCGTCACGTGACTGAAACCAGCTGAAACAGAGAAAGAGATCAGTGAGAGGTGCTTGTCACTGCCCCAGCAAATTTGAAAGCCTGCACTGCACTTTAGTTCATAATGGAGGATCATACTTATGCCGAGCCACAGGCAAAAATAGGAAGACATGTTGTAATAGCTTCTTGATACATAATGGCTACCGTAGTTGCAATACACATTTGAAAACGCGGAGGCGCTAGAGAGCACTATTCGTTTGAATGCAAAATACAATTTCACCCCTAGATGGGAGAAATTCCTACACAATGTGCCTTTAAGGGTAAGTTTGCCAATTTTCTGTGAACTGCCGTACATGCAGATACATGGTGCGAGTTCCGTGTTTACCCGGCGATAAATCTCCACTGGATGACTTGCTTCAGAAGGGTTGAAGAAGGGCGTTTTTTAGCGCCATTGCAACCATAAACAACACTGGTTTCCCAACTCCCCCCTCTCGTCTAAATATTGTCACATCTGGTTTAAAAAACCAAGATGGTGACTGCTAAATTGTCAAACTTGAGGCTTCATAACGTCAGTCCACAAAACCAGTACGCTAGTTTTAGAGTCTATAGTGTAAACATGTTTGAACACTGTGAGGCAGAGCTTCTTCCAGCAGATCAGTTAGAGTGTAGCTGCATTCTCAGCTATCTTGTCCAGTTAAGTAGCCAATAAATCGTTGGCTAGGGTTGGTTAGAGATGTCACTTAAAATGTAAAAGGTCCCTTGTGCAATATCTGGCTCTGATAAAACACAATGCAGCAGAAATGCCCCAGACAAAGGGCACATTACTGCCATATATAGTAAATGTATAGTGATAATATTAGTGATGCTGTAGAGCAATTATTCGGTAAATAGTATCAGACCTACTGTTATATAAATAGTGTAATTCAGAAACAGTTGTTTGCACTATCACTCTATATTTCCAATAAATAAATAAAAATATAACCCAAGAGCAGAGCTGAAGCCCAGCTGGTTGGAAACTGCAGTTCTGGATGCAAACTTCAAGTCCAACCAGTGGCAACTTTAAGGCCTGGTCACACCAGTATTTAAAATTGGCAGTGACTTCAATTTATTCCAATGTAATTAGTGAGATTAGTGCATTTGCCCATGGGGTCAAAATAAATAACCAAAAGCAAGCTGCCTTTACAGGGCTGACCTTTGAGAGGATTGTCCAAAATGGTGGAAGCCATCGTAGCTTATTAGCTGTGTTGCACCATTCACTTTAATTCTATCCAGTCTACTATTTAACTACCTGAACGTTAGCAAGCTTGTTAGATTGGACAGCTTTATTTTCCCTCTTCAGCCATTATTTAAGTGAACAAAATGATGTAAATGCCAAACAAAATGCAGAGGGTGTAATGGCTCCGAAGCACAACAAGCTTGAATTCAAAAGCACGTCACAAAGACAGACCATTGGAGTAAGATAACAGTTCTTGTTTACTAAGGTCAAAAAGCAGGTAAGGGTCAAAACCAGTTAATCAGTCAATACAGGCAAACCTATACAGGTAGGGGTGAAGATTGTATGGTTCTGGTGCCGGTTCAGGCCTGGCCCCAGTGGCCAGGGTCGATTTAGGATCAATTCAAGTTGTCTCAGACTGCACCTTTAACCTTCGTGTTTGTTTAATGGTAGGCCAGAAATAACTTACAAGAGTCCTCTAGTTGAAGTCAATCATCTTTAGTGACAATATTGCAAGTAGTTAAAGCTTATGCATAAGGAATCAGACTTCCTTCAAGACAATCCTCTCTCGCCCTACCGCCAACAGTCTTTCCGGGAGTCCGAATCCCCGACCTATCTTGCCCTTTCTTTCTTATTCTTTCTTGGGCCCCCCTCCTGTGATGCATTTGGCTGTTATCAGTGCAACTGGTCTCAGCCTCTGGTTTTCCCACTGAAGATTCGCGCAAACACATGACTACACCTTTGTTCTCTCTGTGTCTCTTGTCTGGAGATATGTTTGTTACAATGTTAGTTACTTTTCTGGGTGCATTCTGTTCCAGCACACTCTGCATTTGATCACTCACAGGTCTTGGGAACAGAGAGAGCAAGGTCAGTTCATGACTTAAGGCCTTTTACTATTCTACAGAATATATTCTACAGGGGTTAGGCAGAGAGTCTTTAATGCCTGTGTGAGGCAGGCAGAAACAAAGTGTGGAACGCTAGGGCGGATGCAAACTAGACAATCTGCAAGGAGTGAGTGGAAATGGCTAGGTAGATATTCTGCAGGACTAATGGGGGAAATAGGAAACAGGTGAGGAAGTGGGCGGAGAATGTCAGGTGATGGAAACGGCGGGAAAGGGGTCACTGCAGTGTAATAGGGAGTGGCTGGATCTGCAATGATATGAGAGTTAGTGGCAGGCACGGAAAAACACAGAGCAGACAACAGAATGAGTACTATGAAAGTTGTGACAGGGGGGCGTAAACACAACAGTAGAGTGAAAAGTTAGTGGCTAGCTCATCAGACAGCAGTTCACCAACTAGCCCTGTCAGTATAGTCCCTCAGTCACAAAGAAACAAACAATTTGCAAAGGAGTGCAGATTCATTACCAGTGGCATTTACAGGTCTAAACTGCTGTGGCAATTATTAATTAATTTATTATTTCATTTCCTGCAAGTTAAACAATAACTGGACAGCTCCCCTTATAGAGAATCTGCATCCTGCTGAATTTAAATGAATTGGTATATGAGTGTATGAGTGAGTGAGCTATAGTGCTCCACATGTAGAAACAAATAAAGCCCAAAAATTGTGAAAGCAACCACAACAGACATCTTATAAATAGGAGCACATTGCTGGAAAAGCATCCCAGACACAGAGAATGATGTCTTCAATCTGAACTTTTTTAGCAGAAAGACAAACACAAACACTGAAAGTCTGCTGTGTATACAAGCTTCCATGGTACTTCACAAAATGAATTCAAGTAAATAGTTTAAGTAGGCAACATATCCCTTGATGGCTGAGTCATCCACATAATGACGGAGCTGATAGGATAGTAAACACTCTTTGTTCAGTGAGTTAAATATAAACTGACCAGTTAGCCTCTGGCAGGTGACATCACATATTTTTGGCATGATCCTTGAGTCTGTCGACGATTCAGCTGCCAAACTGACCGCTTTCCCCCGCCAGCTCACCGTCTGCACAGAAAGACTGACATCTTGCTCACTATCTAAAACCCCTTTGAAATCAGTCCTCCCGCTGTGATCCTGACAAATGACCTGCACACACACACACACACACACACACACACACACACACACACACACACACACACACACACCAGCAATTGGCTCACAAAATCTGCCATAATGATTTAACTTGTCAGAGAGGAAAAAATAGTTTTCAAGTTCATGAGCATCTTATACTTTTTTTTAATCAGATAATCTTAATGAACTAATGAATTGCATCACTATTTTTGGAGTAATGGATTGTAAAACCATTCATTCAAAAGTTAAAAGTAGGATTTGTAGGTTAATTTGGATTTGTCTAATCAGAATAAATTAGTGGTGATCTGAACTTTTTAACCCGGAGTATAATTAAAGTTTACAACCTTATCTTTTATGATAGGCTATAAAGAATACTAAATTAGAGGAAAGGCAATTTTACACACTGCACCTGGTAAAGCATATTACTTTATAGAAGTATAAAAAAAAGGACAACACATTTGGGTAATTGCCAGATTTGATTTTAGGAGGCTTGTTTCATAATTTTTATCTGCACCTCAAAAACGTCCTTGATCATGATATACACGAATAAGAAGCCGATGGCATGAGTGTTTAAGATGAACACCTTGAGAGATCACAGTGGGGAGAATGACAGTGTTTCTGCAGGAAATTAATTCACCTCTGCTTGTATAAGAGTATACAGCTGTGTTGTCTCGCCAAGACACCTTTTTCTCTAATTAATCGCTGGAATTAATAAAAAACTGCACTAATTAGTGGAATCATGCTGTCTGCCAAATGGAAAGGTGACATGGGATGAATAAGGACACAGCTGGAAATGCTTTGTCACTTTGGGTAGGAGCAACAGAGACAAATAGAGGTTCTGTCTCTGTTGGGGAGAACTACAGGCACCATGATGCATTGAGACAGATGGAGGAACTGATATACTGTATAATGATTGATCCGTTCTGTTGGAGGATGTTCAGGGACATGATGGTAAAGTGTGCCTGAAGCTATTTTTAGTCGTTCAGGGGGACTTGCCTTTGATGAAATGTGCTGTGGCCACACACACAAACACACACACGCACACACACACACACACACACACACACACACACACACACACACACACGGCCAAACTTAAAGTGCAAGATCATGTCTGCTTTTGTCCTCACGCCAGCAGACACCCAGCATTAGTCTCACCTGTGCAAGTGTGATATTCTAAATCACAGTTCACCAAATTTCTCTGACCTCTTCACCCCATAATCTCCCTCTGCCTGTGTCTCTCTCTGTTGCATGCTATCATGCTGCCTCAGCTGGAGAAAGTGACCTTGTCGGCTTGCTGTTCTGTTGTCATGGGAACAGAGGGCACAGCGGGAAGATACGGCACAACATCCGGAGACTTTCTGTTAGGAGTTAGGCGTGTCTGAGTGTTATGTGCACATGTATGATTTTTTTTTTTTGTCCTCCGTTATTGTGAAAATTGCAGCTCCATCAGTAAGCCTTATGTTTTTTCCCCCTGTTTTTCTGTTGTCATCTTCCTATTGGCTCAAGGGGTTTGTCTCTTAGCCAATCAGAGGAGCACTCATGTGTCATTCTCCTCAGGGGTCCGTCCATTCAGCTGTTGGTTTTTGTTCTAGCTTATTCCTTTTTAAACACATCCTCTGGGTTTTGGGTAGCCTAAATTCACCCGAAAATTTAAATCAGCACTCAGTGGCATTGTGGATGAATGAAAGGAGCTTTAAAGACTGTGAGTGCTTGGAGTAATTTCTAATTAAAGTGATGCTCTGACTAATTTATTTTCACCTTAAGGCGTGCTTTATGCAAGACACTAACCACAGTGATACCAAATTTGCTCATGCTCAGTTGCATGATCATAGACACAATTCACCGTTTTTTGATGCATTTAGACCTTGATTAGGCAGACATAAGGAACACCACCTTATTTATACACTGCTCTGCCGCATTCCTGCACAGTGTCACGTCAGCCCTCTCTCCAGCAGAACAGTGGTGAGCGTCAAATGTTCAGATCGGAGAGCTTCTCCTCTTTCCGTTCTGCAGCTTATCTCAGCATTGTGAAGCAAGTGGAGGGTTTTATTGCAGAGGAGATTTAATAAAGCACAACATTTTGATGACTTTGCTGCAGCATCTTAGTGTGTCTCAGAATCAGCAGTCTTTTAAGTTTCAGCCTCCGTATAAATGTCAGGGCCTGGTACTTAGATCTTCTTTGACACAGACAAACTGCAAGCTGATGATAGTAATGTAGCATAATACAATATTTAAAGTGGCACACCACCGATTTCACATGCTGCTACTCAGCCTGTGAAAACTGTGGCTCTGAGCTTTGTCAACCCCTAATGATGTCATTATCATCAGGGTTATCTTGGCCACAAACTTACAACAGAAAGGCTGTGTTGCAATTTAAAAGATTGTGGTGGAATTTAAAAGATTTGGGTTTTTACCAGGCAGGGAAGGTCTAATCGAAAATAATTGCTAACGAGTTGCATCACGGGAAAGGTAGGTGTTTTTGAAGCTTAAACCACATTAGGGACTAAAGTCAGGATATCTCGGCATCTGTTGTTTATAAATAAATCTTTATGTACAAGTTGGTAGTATTCCTACTATTATGAATAGTATTATTGTAGTATTATGAATACTATATTTTAAAGTATAAGCACAATGATTAGATTTTCTGCAATGTATATAATGCCTAATGTATGCAGTTTTTCTGACCGTTTGGGTTTTTTGATCATTTATATCCAACACTGCACCATGTTAAACAATGGTTTTGGTCTCTGGAGGCACAGCTACTGCCACTGAAATGTGCTGCTGGAAGTAATAACAAAACCATAATGATTTTTGATTTTCTGCAGAGGCAGGCAGAGAAAAGAACATGGAATGCCTAATGCAAGCAGTTTTTCTAACTCTTTTTGGGGGTTTCTGATACATTTTTATCCCTTACTGCACCATGTTAAACAATGGTTTTGGTCACCAACTCACTTGTCCCTGGAGGCAAAGCTACTGCCATAATATCCATTGAAATATGTTGCAGGAAGGCTTGCTATGCAGTAATAACCATTCTGTGCTAGCAGAGTCACTGCAAGAAATTAAACAATAAATGCACATTTTCCCGTAATGTTTTTCATTTTCCAGAGAAAAATTAGATGATCATTACAAGTTCAATTCAGATTATGGCTCACTTTATTCTCAGCCTGAATACAGATCTTTGATCTTTTGAAACAGCTCAGATGAATGTCCTGGCTACAACCGGCACCTGTGATTTCAGATAATAAACATTTCGAGCACAGTGTATAATATATAGGTACGTTGACCTACAATAAGCATCCCTCTTTCTCGCCATCTCACTTATTCCCTCTCACACACACACACACACACACACACACACACACACACACACACACACACACATACACGCACACGCACACAAGCACACCCTATGTGCCAAGCTAGTATTAATGCTCTCCCTTTCCCCTCCATTGTTCCTTTCTCTGACCGTCTTTAATGGTCTGCCATCCTATTAGTCTCCATCATCTCATGGGTCCCAGAATACCCATAGTCACGCTCTGTAGGCCAGTCAATAGCTCAACTCTGTCCTGACCGTGCTGCAATAACATGTCCCCTTTGTGTGTGTAGGTGAGTGTTTGTGTATGCAAAAGAGAGTGTGAGTCAAGAAAAAAGAGCGTAATGTCCTGGGATGAGTGTGTTTGTGTTTCAGTTCTTTGTGTGTAGCTGTCCCACTGTCAATTGCCTGCAACTCCACAAATGGACAAAATAACCCCCCTCAGGACAGCAGGGGGTGCTAATGAGAAACATAAGTCATGCCAGTCAGAAACATCTGTCTGTCCACATGCCTGCTGCACATTTTGTCCTGACCTTTCTGCTTTTGGCCGTCAGCCCAAATTTTCATCCTCTGTGTAATCTAGTCACAGTAAAGAAGTCAATGATTGCAGTTTTAAAATTTGAGCCCAATGACCATCCCTTTCACCCTCATCATGTCAGCCAGTGCAAATGTGTTACAGCACGCCTTACTGTGGAGAGAAAACTAGAGCCAAATGGCCGAAAAGCAGGCATCTGGTGCCCTCAGCTGCCTTACCCATCCGCTGCAGAGGTAGTAAAGAGGGCATAGTGTGAGCTGTAAATCTCATGTGGGTTCAAATGGAGGGTAGAATTAACAATCTGCTTCATTTTGGCGGCAGCTAACAGAAGAGATACTAAGAGCTTAGAAAATCTGAGGCTCTGGCTGACCTTTTAAGTGCTGAGTGTTTTTTTGTGTGACATCCTTCTGAAAAATAATGTGTGATTTATAATGCCCTTGTAAATAAAACAGCACATGGCTTCAGTAAATATGAGGAGTAGCTCAATTGGAAGTAGCAATAGCTGCTAATGCTAATATTACATGCCTTGTGTTGACCGCTACTCTTGTTAACTTTACTTAACAGACATGTTTTTCTAAATTTCTTGATGAATTTGAGTTGATTCTGTGGTTGTGTATGACTATAGCCAAATATCTGACTCTCTGGTTTATAGCCTATGGGTTCGTTTTCACAACCCTAATTTCCCCCTGACATTCGGATTTGCTGCTCTAATTAATTACTGCGAAGCAAAAGTACAATGTGATTGATGAATCAGCCGTTATCAATCAGAGCGTTAATTCTGTGAGTATGTTGATGACAGTCCAAAATGAAAACGTATCTGCTGGTTTGTGTGCTCTCTGCAAGTCAATGTATGTACTCAGCCAAAGATTGTTGAAGAGGAAACACTCACGCATTCTCCCAGTTAAACTTTTATTCATATCAATAACTTGAGGTTATCAACTTTATAGTTTGACCTTCAGTATTTGGACAAAGTAGCCTATCTTGTGAAAAATAAAGTGTGCCAAATTTAGAAGGCACATTTTGTTATTTCAATGGTTCAGCTACATATTTAACCCTATGTATCTGAGCCAAAAAAAAAAACTTGATTGCAACATCCTTATTAATAAGCCTAATACTATATTTCATAACATATTTTATACTTTTCTATAACTATATCTCAGACGAGGTATGATGCCTCCACTTTAAAAAAAAGCTAGGGTTTTCGGCTGGTGTGTCAAATCTTTGATGGCTGAATCTCAGAGCTCCACTCCAACGCAGCCATGATTGTGTATTGCCTTTGCGCAGCTAGGTGCAATTTTGTGCGCAGCTAGGTGCAATTTTGTACATCTGGGTTTCCTGTTGGTGCCAGATCATTACTGTGTGTTTAAATGAATTCACGCCACAAGCAAGTACAACATATGAATAAAAACCTGCAGGAGCATGAGAGAGTGAGAGATTCACATACAGAGGGTAGGTATTAACAGAGACAGAAAGGGGGAAATGTGTGTTGCATGTATTCTACACACCTGCCTCACCTCCAAGTCACGCACACACTGAACCAAGTAGCGATCCAAAGGGTACAGGTTGTTCCCTACTGTTCCCTGTGAAGGGACATTAGGTGTCCCGGGTGTGGGTGACACTGTCAGGTTCAGCATACATCACCAGGTAGAGTCCTTGTCCTGACAGCTCTCCGACAGCCTCACGACAGTAGATCAACAAGGAAATGAGTGGAGAGGAGGAGGTGGAGGAGGATACGAAAAACTGCTGACAGGGCGACCTGAAGCTGCAGTCGCCTCGCTCACTTTAATGAGAGACGGGGAATGACAAGGAGGCGAGTGAGGGGGAGTGAAGGGAGAAAGGTTGAGGTTTAGATTGGAGAGGGAGATTTAATGATGTAGATACTTGCATCCAGTAAAAAGACACACTAACTTCCTTATGTACGATTTATATCTTTTTGTTTTAATAATGTGTGGTTAGTATTAGAAATGAGGAGTTATGTATTCATTAAAAGGAAGACATATCTGCTAAATAATTAGCTTTTTGTGTTTCCACATTTCACTAAAATGAACGAGCCACTTTCAGACTGAACGCTGATGAAAAGAAATGTTTCATAGAGCATCCCTTTTTACTTTGTCATGCTTTTGAGCACAGTGTGCAGCCGTTACCATGACTTCAACTGTGTGTGTGAGTCATCTTTGCAGTTTGTATGTCAAGCTGTGTCATTCCCTGTCAGTTCAAGCATTGTTTTGAAGAGGTGATGGGTGGTCAAAACGAGTTACTTGTTTAAAGAGACACAGCGGTTCCAGTCTGAAAAATAAATAATTCTTTCCACTTTTATGTTCAACAAAACAATGCAGAAACCTTCAAGATTTTAAGAGACCTTGAACAAAAAGAAAGAAAAAGAAGCTGAAAACAGTGTCTCAGTCTCAGTGACTCATGATCATTCAAAGTTAATGTAGCTTCTCGTAGAATTTAGTTTTGACACTATAGTGTTAAGGGCATTGCATTGTTGGTAAAGTCAGACTTACTATTGGAGACCAGGTAACCTTCTCTTTTTGATTCCACTCTTTCACCCCATTTGGTAAGCATAAAACGCACCATTGGTTTGCTTCTACAGTAGCCCACTAAGCCCATTATGAGATAGACCTGCTTTGACATTGCCAACCACACTGGTAGCGGCCCACATCACCTCCAAAGAGGACCGATGTCAGAGAAAAGATTAAACGTGAAGGGCGTGGACGGGCTCTCACTCTGGAAGAAAAACCTTTCACATTTCACTGAGATGTAATCGAATTTACTCCTTTTAAATTTACTTTTTAGTGGAGAGTCAATGGAAACACAACGCTGCCCACCTCCTGGCTTAACTTTATTTTTTTGCTGTAGAATGAACACAGTGAAACATTATTTTTTACCCTTCCCTTGAAAGCAATTTCACCGATGAGGGGAGACTGATTTGGAGTATATGAGTGTGTGCATGTGTGTGTGTGTGTGTGTGTGTGTGTGTGTGTGTGTGTGTGTGTGAGGAGAATACTAACAGATAATGGAGAACGTGCCAACGGGTGAGTAGTGAGCACGATGCCAGACCATGCCTTTTCTGCCTCGGCTCCGTCGTCACAATAAACAACCTACTCTCACGATTTTTTCTTTTGTATCGCTTAGCACTGGTGACAAATAAACCCTGTATGAACGGAAATTAATTGCTTCACACTGTAAGTCTGTGGACATAATTTGGAGACTGTCTCCTCCAGAGAAATCGACAGCAGTCGTTTGTTGTTTAAATGTCTTGTGTGCTGAAGCAGGAAGTAGTGTGATGTTATAGCACAGCAAAATAAAAGGGTTAGTGGGCATAATGATATTAGAGACCAGGGTTTGTATTTTATCAGTATATTTGCATTCATATGCTCCTCAGATGGTCCCATTTCGCAAGTTGGGAAGTCATTCTTCCGACTTCGCTGTGTTCATGAGCATTAAGTCTTAGGTAAGGTATTTTTGACAACTTATGGTCCAGACGCCTTCATGACATTCACTTATGCCAATACCCAAATAGTAATGCCATATTTATTGATATCACACACACAGCAACGCTAAACCAGCATTTTTGTTGTTTAGAACAGTTCTTCTATGTCTTGGGAGTCATCATTATAATGAACATTATAACATACAGTGGAAAAACTATTTACATTTCTTCAAAAATGGCCCAGACATATGCCAAAACTCAAAACAGTAATGCCATGTTTCTCTTTAGAATGGTTTAGAACGGTTATGTATAGACGGTTTTTGGTAATATAGATACTATTCTGGGGTGATTCCTCTTCACTATATAGGACCTTGGATTTTGTTGACAAGACATAAACAAGCTTTTGATTGGTCAGAATGATCTGCCAGAGCATCATGGGAACAGCCAGAAACTGTTAAACACATTGTAATTCATTGCAAGAAATATAATACCCAGAAGAGCACCTTTTTCAGACACATCGTAAGGCAGACTTCCACACCTTCTCATTGTCACGGCTTTTGGGGAAAATAGCAGGCAAGGTATATCACAATATGATTAAGTTTCTAAAAGAAATTGATTTAGTAAAGAGAATTTAGTTTTTTTTTTCTGCATTTATCTCTCGTTCACACTCCAGTCCAGTTGGTGGCGGTAATGCACCTTTAAGTTGGGTTTGCCAACTGCCAATCATAGACAGTATATAAGAATGGACCAACAGATCCCGTTGCTCTGGACGGAGACCAGTGAAGGATATTAAAAGCACTTTTCTGGTGAGCGCTGAGTGTTACTGCGCAGCCTCCAACTGAGAGAGACGACGTAAATGTGACGTGAGCAACCTGTCTGAAAATTGTAAGTCTTTTGGTAGCTGTGCCAAGAGAAATCTCAATCATTCCCAATCTTGCAGAGATGGAGAGCGTAGGTATATGTAAGGAGATAACATGGGCACAGGCTAATTATTGCTAACTAAAATGCTAGTTAACATTAGTAATTAAACTTAAACAGCTAATGTAAGTCGAAACTGCCTGCGAGCTTCTCCTGTACTATACGGTAATTCCTCTACTATGCGACAGTAAGTCGCAGTGTTATGACACAATCGTTAGTCTATTTCTACAAAAACGTCTGCTACGGAGCCATAACGTGAGATACAAGGTAATGGAGCCTTTTATACATTGTTGTGTTTCTTAAAAAATAAACAATGGACAAACACAGTCTTTAAACGCTTCAGATGTAAAGTTATTCACTGTCAAAGTGACGTCAAAATGAATGGCAGTCAATGGAATGCTAATGGTGGGTGAGCGCTAGGTAGCATCAAAATGGCGCCATAGGACCTACGCTTTCCAGACGTTCACTTACCCCCTTGCTGCCAATAAACCATAAAGAAGAAGAAGAAGAAGAAGAAGAAAAAGAAGAATCATGGGGAAGTCAAAATGGTGTTAGCATCAAAGCTAGCGGTGATAAACGGCCGAAAATTCATAAAGTATGGACATAAAGTTTATCAATCTTGGATGTAAGGGTTTGGATTTATTGCACAAAGACCCCGAAAAGCTCTGGATTTCCAGGCTGGATAAAACATCTCCTGTGAGTGCTATAAAGACACCAAAGACATCATCGTGACGAGGGGAGTGTTAGCTTTTAGCTGAAGAAGACGGTATGTTTCTACTCATTATGGTTATGTAATTATGAAGTCATGAATCAGAACTGCCTTTTCTTGTCGTGTACGACAAGCTCGGTTTCAGTTAATGTGGAAAAAAATGGCTCCACAAAGATGTGTTGTATTTTCTTGCTCAGAGCATTTAGCTAGCTGTTCCCAGTATTTATTTCCATTTTGAAGCTTTAGGCTATATTAGTGATTTTGTCCCTGACACCAGTACATTCCTTAAAATATTGCTTTACCTGACTTGTTATCAGTGTTAATAAACAACTTTTATAACCAATCTAGGTTTATCTACGTGGACAGCAACTACCTAACGGTTGCAACCTGATGCCCTATTCAAAATTCCATTGCAAAATTGACATGCAATACGTGAGTTAATTAAAGTTTCTACCATCAACCCAACATTTACTTTCGTACTATGTTTCTGCATAATATGACAGTTGCAGTTTCAACTCATTGTTTTGGTTTCCTTAGCAGCTGCAAATTAGTCAATCAATGCAGTATTTCAGGAAAACATTGGGTCACCATTAGTTTAGTCAGGACCTTAGCTTTATGAAAAATTGTACATTTGTTCCTTACTTGTGTCTACATTTGCAGCATTTCTCACTGGTTGTCTCTTCAAAAGTGCTATAATCTACAGTCAATCTTCCATTTCCATATCTCATCCTGCCTTCTATCATTTCTATTTAAATCATTCTGGAGGTACGGTATATTTCCATTCCCTCCACTCGTCTCTCCTCTGTTTGTTTTAGATATAACCTCTTAGACAATCAGTTTTAGTACTGTATCGATAATCCTCTCAGAACTCATCTTTATCCTGCATACAGGCAAGTAATTCCTCAACACCTGGGGAATTTCTCATTCGCAGCATCTTGTTCGATGTTAATATCACAGCTGTCGCTACCACCACGCTGAGCAGTTTCACTTTCATTTTCCGTGACATGTCTGTGAGCCTTTCTGTTCCATTTGTGAATCTATCTTTTCTGCTGCCGAGAAGGCTTCATCCTCTCACCGTCCCATTCTGAAATATCACAGTGAGTCCATGGATATTCTTAAGCAACTTCCAGCTCCCAACCTATTTAACCACTCTATGAAAGTCACACAGCTTCCTATGTGTATGTGGGCTAAGGAAACACAGTGTGTAATTTTGATGCAGGGAAAATTTTATAGAAATTAGGAAACATAGAGCTAAGGGGACCCTGGGCCTAATTTGGGGGGAAATCGGTGAGGGAACATAGGGATGACCTCGTCTCAAGCTGACTTTTTAATGTTTAGGCTAATGTGATGATGAGAGCAAATGGGTCTTAGATACTGTATGCCATTAATTGCTACATGCACGATATAATGCTAAAAGACTGAAACTAAAGCTACATATCACAGGCAAAAAGTATATAGAAAAACATACTTGGACAAACAACACAGCAGATTAATGCTTTAATCAATGCTATGTGTTTCTGTAAACTCTGATACAGTAGCATCATGGCTTCCCAGGGTGTCTAGTACTGAACAGGTAGTTTTGTAGCACACTGTAAGCCTCATGCACACCATCTCAAGATGTATGCAGGGACTGAGAGAGGGGATGGCTTCTGTGGCTCCAGCCCCAAATGTTATGGTTTTAAAATAACTTCAACCTTTTGTCATTTTCCCTCAGTCTTTTACTGGACTGACAAATCAATAGAGCAAAAGCTCTATTACTGGGGAAATATCGCCATTGATTCTCTGAACTCAACTAAAAATAGGTTTCAAGATTAGTAATGCTGTTTATGCCAAATTCCTACCCTACCTATGTTATGTAACTTTAAATAGTAACATCACTTTTTGTTCCTTTTTGAGGTGGCAGAAGTGAATATTAGTCATCCTTAACATTTGTTTTGTTCTGGTTTAATAACGATGAAGACAGTTGGAGCGCAATTAGATGTAAAATATGAAGGCTCTACATGATGATTTTCTTCCCTTGGAAACTATGATTTTTAAGGCATTCTATTATGAAATGGCTTGAAAAATAGTACATATAGCTGCTGTAAATAAATGGAGCTTTAATTCCACGAATATTACTAAGGGCTCATTGGGTTACATAAACACCTTAATCACAATAAATTTGCTAATTTCAAAAGAAATGTCAATACATTTGAAAGTGTAATATCTATCTGTGCATGCTCGCCCACATTACATAAAGTAGCTCCCGGGAGGTTGCTGTGGGTGGCTCGTCTTCTTTAATAAGTGAGTAGAAGAAAGCACTGTAGTGAGGTACATAGTTCAATCTTTGTCAAAAGTTCAATCTTGTGGAAGGAGTTTGGTCTTGCCTTACTGACTGTGGAACATGTGAACAGGACTATAGATGACTTCTATTGTTCAAGTTCATTCAAGATTTTTGTGGGACATTAAGATTTAATTTAATATGAAGAACTGTTTCATGTTCCTTCTCGTCCTCCCTTTCTTTCTCATACTGTAACGATCTGTGTGGTTGTTCGCTATTGTGTTTTTATCCTACAACATGTTGGCAATGTATATCTGTTCTTTAAAGCTTTTGAAAACTTAATTTCAAATTAATAATTGTTATCCAAACTTCTCTTTCCTAAGAGAACTCAAGTTTAGAATTACATCGTTGTGTGGCCTTATTAGGTGTTTTGTTTCACTTTCACTTTCAACTTGTATTTTGTGTTTGTACTAGAACATGTTTACATGCTTTCATGTTAAAAAAACAACAACTTTATTTTTCTCATAATAAAGCTGCACCTGTATGCACCTTCTGTATGAGACGCTCTGTCTCTAAGTGACTTTAAGTCCTTGAAAAGCGCTATAGAAATTCAATTTATTATTATTATTATTATTTAAACTCCAGTGCGCTCCAGTTTTGTTTAACTAGCTAGTTGAAGCTGGAGCTACTGCAACGGAGTATATAGCAGGACTTTGTACCGTGAAAAATCACCTCAAAAAAGGCTTCTAAACCAAATACTACACAACCGGACATGTCCCAGCAGTAAAGTGACCGGAATTTAGGGAGAAATGACCAGCATTGGCCGCCAAGATAACAGCTATCTCACGTTAGCATGCAGCTACTTAATAGTTAGCACTATGCTAACGTTAGATTGTAGTGGAACGAAGCAGCACTTTTTACCGTCAAAATCGCAGATAAAGGCTTCTGGACCAAACACTAGCCAATCGGACATGTTTCAGCATTAATGCGACCCGGAAATGGGGAGAATTTAACAACATTGGCAGCCAAGATGACATTGTTTACTGCCGTTAGCTATGTAGCTACTATAGTTAGCAGTGGACACTAATAGAATATAGCAGCACTTCTACAGTCAAAAATAGAGATAGATAAAGGCTTTTAAACCAAATACTACATTACAGAAAATGTTTCAGGAGTACTATGATTCGGAATTGGGGAGAATTCTAACACACTGGAGGCAAAATGCCATATTTTACTGCCTTTAGCATGTAGTTACGTGCAACAATGTTCACACCGCAGTGGCTTAAAACAACCTCTGGTCCTGCCTACCTGGAGCAGATAACCAATCATAGAAGGCCAGCTTAGAGTTGGGTAATACTTAGCCGAGAGTTGATAAAACTGTTTTTTTCTGTTCTGTTATTTTCAGATACAAAAAAGAAAATAAGACAAATAAGGGGAAAAAAACAGTTATTTTCCCCTGACAGGCCACATAATAGGCAATTAGCTAGTGAAATCATCAGGGTAGGGGGACAGCACAATTGTTTGTTCCTCTTACAACGAGGCAAAGCAGCAGCCAAATCCTTTCTCCAGGCATTGTTGTTCTTGAACACATCTTTTTCTTTCTGCCTCTCTGTTAGGCGGCCATAAAAAGCTGCTTTTGCCAGGAAGTATAAAAATAGCATTGTGACTCTTATGTGTAACAAGATGTGAATAAGAATAAGGGAAAGAAGCGTCAGAAAAGACAAAAGACAATGACAGTCTAAAGCAGGCTTTACGTACTGGACACACTGTGCGTGGCATTGTGAGGTCTTCCTGACAAGAAAGTGCTCAGGCAATGAATAATGTCATTCAAACAATTATTATTAAATGTGCTTTCCAAATCTTCAATTTTATTGAATATGAAAACTGCCAATGTTAAATGTTCATACTAAACAAATGTGCAAACTGTTTTACAGTCATAGGCAACTTCAAGCACTTGGATGTGTTAGTAACCAATACCCAGTAGGCAATTGGAGGGGGGATGCTAACAAAATGACCAAAATGAAGGCCCCTTAAACTGCCATTTCCCCTCTCTATCCCCTATCACAGAGCGAGGGTGGAGGGGCAGAGGGGTTGTTTAGGTAAATTTGTTAGTCTAATCTGCCTGACTCAGTGGTCCTTTTTCTGACTGAGGTTTGTGCTAGTTAGAATCGATGGCCCCGACAACTACAGTCATGTGAACAAATTAGGACAGCCATGCTAAAGTTGACTAAAAAGAGGAATAAAAAAAATCATATTTTGGAAATTGATCTTAATGCCTTAATTAAAAAAATGAGGAAAAATCCAATCTTTAAGGACACCAATTGTCTTTGTGAATGAATAATGTAGCGTAAATAAATAAATGTTCTTCCTTAAAATATAGGGAGCATAAGTAAGTACACCCCTATGTTAAATTCCCATAGAGGCAGGCAGATTTTTATTTTTAAAGGCCAGTTATTTCATGGATCCAGGATACTATACATCCTGATAAAGTTCCCTTGGCCTTTGCAATTAAAATATGCCCACATCATCACCTCCCCCTCACCATACCTAGAGATTGGCATGGTTTTATTTCAGTTAGCCTAATAGCTGGTTTGATTTGCATTGAGAGATGATGTTATGGAAAGTACCCCATGCCAATCTCTAGGTATGGTGAACGGTATGTGATGACGTGGGGCTATTTTAATTCCAAAGGCCAAGGGAACTTTATCAGGATGCATAGTATCCTGGATCCATGAAATAACTGGCCTTTAAAAATAAAAATCTGCCTGCCTCTATGGGAATTTAACATAGGGGTGTACTTACTTATGTCCCCTGTATTTTAAGGAAGAACATTTATTTATTTACGATACATTATTCATTCACAAAGAAAATTGGTGTCCTTAAAGGTTGGATTTTTCCTCATATTTTTAATTAAGGCATTAAGATCACTTTCCAAAAGATGATTTCTATTCCTCTTTTTAGTAAATTTTAGCATGGGTGTCCTAATTTGTTCACATGACTGTAACTGTGCTGTGTATTGATCAATCAGTGGCGCTGCCGTGGTGCTAAAGTAGCAGAATATGTAATTGCGATGTGAGGGGTGGTGTTAAAGAATACCTAGTTATCAAAGGATTTGTTAATGGGGTGGTTCGTTAGTCGGAACAACAAACAAAACTCACAGAACGCAAAACTTCCAGGGTTACAGACTAGACTCAAGTCAGTCTTGATCCATGTATGTGAACGGTCCACCACTTTGGTCCACACTGAAATATCTGACACCTTTTGGATGGAGTAAGATGACATTTTGTCATGACTTCGGTGTTCCCTAACCCTTTTCCTCTAGTGCCACCATGATGTTCACATTTTTGTACATTTGAGTAAAAATCTCAACAACTATTGAATTGTAATAACTGTGCTGATCCCCTGACTTTTCATTTAGCGCCATCATGGTCGACATTTTGTTTTTTGTCTAGAACTTTGGTTTATGACCAAATATCTGCAAAACTATTCCCATCATCCTCTGTTGTTTTTGTGTTTAGTGCTAATTAGGTGTGGCTGTATACTCTTGTGTACAATTTGAAAGTAACAATTATATATTAATACACTATTACTACTGTATACATTTTTTTCTGTCTTTAAATGGCATTACAATTGGTGCATAATGACACAATGACACTTGTTGTGACAAAAAACAATAACGCAGTCCCACCTCTAAGGACCTCATACTTGATCAATTAGAAAAAAAACATTGCCAGTGAATATAATTCAGGCTTGTCTCCAAAAGTAGTATAGTACTATAGACGCATCTTTTAGCAGATAGGGATGATATCCAACTAGATTTATAAATGGCGGTCTGTGACATTGAATGATGTCGTGAATGTCATTTCCCATCCTTGAAGTCCTGCTTTGAGTAGTGGGCTGTCTGTATACTTGTAGTGTGTCAACTATGAATCTACGCTGCAATTTACCCTGCTGCTGTCTCTCTCCCTCTTCCTCTTTCTATACCTCCCTCCATTTTATCCACATCCCAGGGCATCGGCTTTTGAAGAGATTCAATTCGAAATCCTTTCTTGCATATTTCACGAGCCCAACCTGTTTTTATACCCTGTGCTCTGTTGTTACTGGAAAGATGTTTCATTGACATTGCATGGGAATGCCTGTGGTTATAATGGTCTCTGGATATATACTTGCGTACTGTATTTGCAAGCAGTTTGTTCTTCAATCCTTTAGGGCGACTGTCCTCGTTCAGTCTTAAAATTCAACACGATTAATAAAAGCCTACCCTTTTACAGCTGGAGGCAAGAAACTGAGTGCACCATGTCTTGTTTTGTCAACACATCCTTAACAACATTATACTGTAGGTTGATTTCCAAAGAACACAACACATACTAACGTTTTACACGATGGTGGCATAATAATGTGACCGTAATCATGTGACTATTATATTTAATGCAACAGGCAAAGTTTTAAACATGTAGTAAACGATGTGAAACCGGATCAGGTAGGTTTAGGCAACAAATATACTTATTTGGAGTTAGTAAAACATCAGGGATTGGTCCGAAAAACTCAGTTACTTTCAAAATGACAGTTGACTTTTGGTTTCACATGGGACACAAAAGCCAGTCTCCTGAGTGTACTGTGTTTGTTTGACTC
This sequence comes from Sander vitreus, assembly GCF_031162955.1. Lineage (NCBI taxonomy): Eukaryota > Metazoa > Chordata > Actinopteri > Perciformes > Percidae > Sander > Sander vitreus. The sequence goes on from NC_135877.1 coordinate 14,285,350, forward strand.
ATTCACTAACCCAACCTACCTCCTCACACAGAATTTGGCACTCTTACACTTTGCCACATCACTTCCTCATTTGCTCTTGGTTTAATTTCTACAGCCACGAAAGGTCGCTGCCTAACAAGAAACTTTATTATTCCATTGTCGGTCGGTATGAGCTGCTTGCATAATCGACCCATACAGTCGTGATGACAGATTGTGTTTTATAGTCTCACTTAGTGAATTGTTGGCAAAATAATATCTAAAACTATAAGGTAAATCTGTTTTTTTTTATATATATATTTCATTTCAAACACAAATATACAGGTTTGAAGAATGTTAAAAATAGTCGAAAATAGTCACCTCTACTTGATCACCCTGTGACACCGATCACTGGCACGCCATAAAAGAACAAGTGTGCCTGCATGGGAGCTGAAGGCTGATTCTCTGCTTTTCAGAGACATAAGCTGGTCGACATTGATCTCAGTCCTCTTCAGTCAACTCCCAGTGCTCAGAATGTATGGATTACATATACAAATACAGAATTACAACGACAACTACTTCCCTTTTATGCCAGGTTTCCTCTCGTCTATTTGCTTCGTTTTGGCAAAATAGAGCTATTTATGAGCTGTGCTGTCCCGCCCAAGTAAGAGCAGTATTGATTGGCATCTCCATAACCAATCCATCACAGGATTGATCACACAAGGTGAATAGAAAGTACAATGAGGATACTACATAGCATGCATTACTGCATGCCTGCTCAGGGTGAATTTCACAAAGTAGAGTTAGCCATGTTTGGTAAAGTAGTGAAGTTACTCCATGCATATTTTATCTTTATTCAACTATTCAAATAGTACTTTATTACCCCATTCTTCCTGTTTTTGAACAAGAGTTCATTACATTTTAGACCATTTTCTAGACCAATCAATGTTATGATTGTTTCAAAATGATCTTTCCCCTAGCATGCTTTAAGTCACGCACAAGTGCAGAGGCTTTGACTTCTTGTCCTCAAGGGGAAAAAAAGGCAGAGATACTGTCAACCATATGACTCATCCAGTGTTTCTCTCATGATTTAAACATGCCATGGCTATGTTTGTTAGCCATTCTACACAAAAGCTTCTTCAGTCGCCATGGCCAAGAACATGCTGCCTGTTCTCTGGAGATTACACAATATGCAGAAAGCATGTGAAATGCTTCCACTGTCCTCGGCTTTAAAACAAGATGGTGGTTCTTGTGGGAGCGATGGTGCGGCAGATGTGTTTGAGTAGCGGATGTATGTTTCCGTTTGACCTTGCTCATGGAGAACAGAAACTCAAAGACAAGCTATATGTTCTGCTGATGAAAGGAGGTTCAGACGGATGTATCTGACTCCAGAGAGATACTGTTCTATTTATTTTATACTTTAGGCCTTTATTCTCTCTCTAAGGGTCTGTCCTTTTTGTATCATACTTGAATGGATTGCCATGCAATCTTGTACAGACATTCATGGTGCCCAGAGGATGACGCCCACTGACTACTGATAGCCTGACTTTTCCTGCCCAGTACTTACAGCACAGGTATTTGATTTATGACATTCACATTGGCCTTAGCTGTACTTTGTGTTAAGTGCTAATTAGCAAATACATGCTAAACTGAGATGGTGAACAAAACGGTAAACATTAAACCTGCTTAACATCAGCAAAGCTACATGGCTGTAGACTGTTAATCTTGTTATAAAGTAGATTCACTTAACACATGATGTTAGCTAAAATACTTTTTAAATTGTCGATGTAGCAGAGTAAAATATATCCTTAATTCATGGGTCAAGTTTCAAAATTGGCAGATCCTACAATTCCCAAACGGCACCCAGACCCAGCCTGCCTAAATGTTCATGTCTCGAGTTGATTACCAGGGTTATTTTCTCAGACTTTACAAAGTTACTCTAGGGCCACAGAAGACATTATACAACTGATTTAGCCAATGGTTTAATACTCCTATAGTCTATATCCATGACGTTCCACTTCCGGGATTGCTCCGGTGCCTCCCGAAATTCCGCCGGATCACGCTCTATGCCTCTGTCACACTCTGCATCATCTTCTCATTCCTAATGCAACACTTATATCCACACCGTCATACTACTACATATCCCAGTAGACAGTTCACTCTCCTTAGTGCACACACAGACACTCACATTGTAGCACTGACTGCGCCAACCAGCATAATATATTTTAAAAGCGACACAAAAAAAGTGAAAATCAGTGGAGTGTCTCATCCTGAACTGCTGTAAATGTGTGTTCACATGGAGGTTAACAGGAGGTTAGGCCATAGATTAATTAAGAGAAGAAGGAAATTAGGTTATGTACTTATTGTGATTGCTAACAGTCAAGAAAAATTACTCAACTTGACCTCATGATTACAGAGAAAAAGAGTCTTGTTGATGCTAATTTGAAGCAGGCTGTTGGTTTTTCAGCTGAGAGCTTATTAAATGAACTGGAATGAAAATGATTTACAGTCCAAAGAGAAATGGCAATGGTGCAAAACTGTCAAGACAGTTGTATCTGTGTTTTTCTTGCGCCTGGCACTATGTCATATTTTTCCTGGATGCAGAAACTGTGATGAATTTCAAATACACTTGTATTGCATGTATTCTGCAAATTCACCCCATACATTACCCTCTGCATGCATCAGAAAAAAGAAATAGCTTAATTATGCAGAGGCTTCTGCTCTACAGTCTGCCCTTGTGTTCTGCTTGATGAACTGATTAATTCTCTATGAGTAGTACGAGAAATATATATATATATATATATATATATATATATATATATATATATAGAAATTGAAAGAATATTGAGATAAGTTATTGTTGGCTACAAATAAAGCCTTCTTCTATATGGGAAAATCCACGTCAAAGATTGAAACAAAACTACTTTCTCGAGCAAGAAACCATGGCAGTAAGCAGCTTCTTCAGGGATCTAATTTGCTATGACTTCTGCTGATATGGTTTTCTACACATAATGCCCTCTTCAGCAACTCTTTGGCTGCAGTCCACCAGAGGAAAGACCCTTTGAATCCCAGTAGTCACACAGCCTGATAGCTCATCTCTGCTGCTGCACACCTCCACAGTGATGATGCGGCAAAATCAAGGTTAATGAAAGTCGAAGCAGCCCACAGCGACTGAGTTAACACTGAAGACACAATCAGTGGACCTCTTGCAGATAGTGGTCTTCCTGTCAGATGTCATCACCCTTACACAGTGGCTGTAGTCAGCACTGGGGCTCAATATTATCAATATTTTACCCTCCCTCCTAGTGGAACCACTCGCCCTGGATGTTGAATACATTTTGAGATACAAAACAGTTTAAGTGTAGACATCTGTCTATTTAGCCCATCATTTGTTTTTGAATATATAGAAGATATAGTACGTCTAGTGGCTGCTGGATACTGGCATAAAAATAAATTAAAAATTTATATTTATGTGCCTTTCTAAATTTCAAATCATGATTCATTTAATTATTCCCTCTTATATTTAAAGGAATAGTTTTGGGGAATATGCTCATTCGTTTGTGACCGTTTGGAGGGGCCTGGCCCCGAGGTTGGGACACCAATGGACAAAACTGCATTTAAAGGAGACTGTCTTCCCAAGAAAAACAGCATCAGTATTAACAGCAAGTGCCCTAGAATTACATATGTTCACGTTCAAGTCCTCTAGTGGCCGTAGTAATTTTGCCAGGAGCAAAGAAGGAGAAGGAGTCACGGGGGAGGACGATGTGGATGTATGGTTCAACAAAACATCGGACTTAAACACGGGAAACAGCTGTTTGTTTCTTGCTTCCTACTGACAGTTAACGTTTTTCTTAACACATGACCACGATCATTTCATATCCTTGACCATATATTTATTATTGTAACGATAGTCTTTATCCTTGAAGTTCCACTTCCGGGATTGCTCCGGTGCCGATGGAAATTCCGCTGGATTTCACTCATTCTGGCCGGTTATCCGTTGCCTTGGGCTTCCTTTGTGTTGGCATTTTAAACTCTGGTGGATTTATGAGGACTATGGTATGACATGGTAAATCCAGACAGCTAGCTAGACTATCTGTCCACTCTGAGTTTTCTGTTGCATGACTAAAACTACTTTTGAACATCCACCAAAACAAGTTCCTTCCTGAGGCTATTTTGCCTCTGTATGGAGCTTAGCACAGCCCAGGACGATTGTGATTGGTTTAAAGAAATGCCAATAAACCATTTCACATCCCGGAGTTCTGTGTGGACTCGCCAGATCTGAACGTCTGGCAAAGCTAGACTATTGGAACCATAACAATAAAAATCCCCTAACCTTAACAAAGTACTTATTTCAACCCAAATAAAGATCTCTTCCTAAACCCAACGGAGGTGTTTTGTGTCTAAACCTAATCAAGTCATAATTGTATCTGAACCTAACCAAACCGGCTTTTTTAGGCACAGACAAATGATGTTGTCCTGCCGATAGTGGTGTCGATCAGAAAACATTTCTATATGTCGATCTAGAGGACATGGACAAACACATTTTGTTACCTACTAAAACAGCAACATGCTGCTGAAAAAATGTATGCATCAGCATTGAAAACCTAAGGTGTGATATTATATCATGGGGATATTTTTTGCAGAACGAGTACTTTTGATACTTTAAGCACATTTTGATGATACTTCTTCTGTAATTTGACTTAATGCAGAACTTTGCAATTGAGTGTTTTACGTTGTTGTATTGGTGGTTTTACTTAAAGGGGCAGGGTGGAGGATTTAGTGGCATCTAGCAGTGAGTTTGCAGATTGCAACCAACTGAATACCCCTCCACTCACCCCTCCCTTTCCAAGCGTGTAGGAGAACCTATGGTGGCCATCAGGTAATGTGAAAATGCGAAAAGCACTCTTGCGAGCCAGTGTTTGGTCTGTCGGTTCTGGGGTTACTGTAGAAACATGGCTGTGCAACATAGGTGGAAGAGTACCCGCTACTTATGTGGATATGAAGGGCTCATTCTAAGCAAACACAAACATGATTGTTAAGCCCTATTCGCACAGGATTAGTATCATCTGGGGACCTCAACCCCCCACATCTGAGTTTTGTGTGGCGCATTTGCGCGGGATAAGCGAAGCCTGCTATTCCTTGAATTTACTGACATATCTATACCCCATGAGTTGGCTACCCTGAGGCGGAGGAGGACGGCCAGGGCGAGACCCCCCACACTGCACTTGGGTCGGGGTTCCGAGTTTTAGTCTCAGGTGATTATACACTAATTTAAAACATACTTGTGAATATTATAGTCGATTTCTTCCAATACATCCTCCTAAATCCTACACAGTGCTCCTTTAAGTAAATAATCTAAATATGTCTTCCGCCAATAAACAAAGGACTTGTGCTTATATACACACACACACACAAAGCAGATGCATGCGAGAACACACTATATTCACACATACTCGCATAAATATAGTACATTTCATATCCCTGCAGTGCTGCAAAATGAGACACAGTTGCAAATGTTGCACATATGGAAATTGTGTAGCCAGAAGCACAATGAAGCCAATACTCTCATGCATCCCGATTCAAATCAATTTTGTATTGTAAGTTGTTGTCCAGGCGATACACTAAATAAACAACACACACCAGACGTGAACTCACATCAAACTAAAGTACCAGCCTGTTAGAGAGAGCAGGAGACATCAGCATGCACCGTGAATATATTCTGGTTGGAACGCATTGAGGCTGCTGCGCTCATCTGTCTCATCTTCTGACGTATGGAAAGATGAGAGGAGAGAGAGGCAGCATCCAGGGCTTTTCTCTGCCTCGTCAGTCACGTTGACAGCTGGAACCACTCAATCTCCTTACCTGGTGAAGGACATAGTGGCAGGAAGGCTGTCTGTGTGTGTGTGTGTGTGTGTGTGTGTGTGTAGGTTGGACAGAGAGGATGACAGAAAGCTTGACAAAATGGATGAAAAGTTGAAATGCGGAGAGGGAGTGTGAGTGACAGACTTAGAGGTTGGAGGAAAGTGAAGCCATCAGAGAAGTTGTTTACAATACTGATGACAAAACTCTGCTTTACATAATATACATATGCAAATGCATATGTTATATGGCATTTTATATGGTAATTTGTTTTACTGTGTCCCTTCATAATCCCTTTTGAACACCTTATCAGTGTGTGTAACTCTTTTGGTATTTTACTTAAATCCAGCCACACGAAGCCTATTGGTTGTCAGATTATCTCTAGCCAGAACAAGTGTTCCTGCCAAATGCAAATAGGAACATTTAGAGCCACAACAATGAGCGGAAGCATTGTGAGCAGAGACGGTCGGCTACACAGAATGACTCTCCTCCTAAAAGAAGTCCTCTGTTTTTCCAGGCAGGTCTATTTTTCGCACAAGAAAAAAAACGCTCACCTGCAAGCTGAGTGTTGGAGCAGCATACTTTATTTCTCTATTCATTACTTATACAAGCTTAATTTTAGAAGTTGCAGGCCCAGCTACATCCCCGCTAAAGATATTTCACCTTGAGTTTATGTGCTGCCATGTGTGATGAAAATAAGAAGTGAGCCTCCTGTGGAGGAAGAGGAAGCAGACGGGATTTTGCTGCACACAAATCTGTTTGTCTTTTTTCATGTTCAAGGCCACGTACACGCACAACATACTCTGGACTAGGCATATTTTTTATATATATATATATATATATACACATACACACACACACACAGATACACAATTTTCTTATGTACGCATTTTATATAAGACAGCAAATATAAGCCACAAATACATGCATTCGGCCGGTATGTAAAGGGTACATTTTCTCCTCCGTTAACTATTTCAACTCGTCTCTGCAACTTACAGATTTCTGTTAAGACTAAAACTTTGTTGTTTATCTGAAGCCTCCTCCTCCTCTGGGAACATAATCCCGATGTTCTTCTGCAGCGCTCAGCATATGGCAGCCTGAGTGTCCTGATTTTATGCTCACTGACTTCAGTCTTATCACCGTATCCAATAAGAGGAGAAAAAAAGTCTTATCTTATTATTATGGGTAATAACACATTGTCAACTAGTGTGTAAACCTGGCTCAAATTCAAAAGGATACAGTACTAAATCTGCTGATGCTAACAAGTTGCCCTTATAAAACGTCTGTACAACTGTGACAATGCTGATGCAGAAACATAAGCAGGACTTGGCATTAAGTCTGAACATTTTTATTAATTAAGTGTTCAGATGTTGATTCATTTGTGCATATAGCTCCAGTCATGGCAGTCGGTCCAACGCTAGTCCGATATATCTCAACAATTATTGGATGGATTGCCATGAAATTTTGTGCTAGTAAAGTCTCTAGTAAATTTGGTTTTATCTAGTGCCAACAGCAGGTCAAACATTTTCATTTATCTTGGCAAATATCTCAACATTCATGGTTTCCAGACGGTGTGTCCTACTACGACTAACGCCACCATGAGTTTAACTTTTGTGGTTTTGAGAGAAATGTCTCAAAAAGTATTGGATGGATTGCCATGAGATTTAGTACAATGTCCTCGCTGGGATGACTTGAAATGACTTTAGTGATCCTTTAACTTTAAGCTTGCCTTATCGAAATCATTTCAATTCATTTTGGTTGAAAGATAATTTTGCTCTAATCTGTCACTGCTAATAACACCAGCATGACAGAAGAGCCTCTACTGCAGAGCCAGACTTATATTCAATGCAGCAAGAGGCCAATATGAATGATTAAACCCAAGGCCATCAAGTTCTAATGGGAGAGAAGACACTGAAACGCAAAGACAGAGACAAAGTAAAAAACCCTTTACCCTTTTTTCCACGAAAACTGCAACACAGAAAAAAGGGGGCTTATAAAAGGATAACAGAAGAGGTTTTTCAGAAACAGAGCAAAGCAAAACCCAGCAGCACAGATTCCCACCTCCCCTCTGTGTTTCACGTTCTTGTTTTATCACACCATAAAAAGCCACCTCCCACACTAACACTCATACATGCAAACATTCACACACGTACAAGCACACATATAGTCTAAAAGGCATAGAGACATTTGTATTAGCTGCATGACTGTTCCCCATGTCTGTGTGTGTGTGTGTGTGTGTGTGTGTGTGTATGTGTTGGGTGTGTGTCACTATTGGCTGTCAACTTTGTTTTTATCACATTTTCTTCCTTTTGCTGAAATAAATAATCGCTCTTGATCTTTTTTCACTCTTGTGGTTTTGTCAGCTGTTCTGTGCTGTACATTTTTACTCCGTTTCATTGTCTGCCAGTGTCTAGACTGACAAGAGAAGCAGACAGAACAGAGCAGGTAGACAGATGAACTGGCCCTGCACACAGTTGGTAGCAGAGTGAGAGAGACCATAAAAAAAAGGTCAACTTCTTACCACTAACCCAGGCAGCCTGGAGAAGAGGTCAGAGCTCACCACGGATGCAGCAGCAACCTCACTCTGCGTTTTCTCCTCCTTTCTGCAGCGATGACCTTCCTCCAGACTCGTCTATTGGGGAGGAAGGGAAGGGAGGAGAGGGGGAGCTGCAGAGTGAGGTCGAGTCACAACCACAGCCCGAGCAACAGCAGCAAGAGACTCAGCCACAGACTCAACCACCACAGCCACAGCCCCAGTGTGAGCCCCAACCACAGACTCAACCCCAGCCCGAAACCAAACCTCAGCCAGAACCCAAACCCAAACCACAGCCTGCACTGGAGCCGGAGCCCGAGCCCAAGACTGAGCCTCAGCCCCAAGTCAAGGCTCCGAGTGAAGAAGTGGCACAGGACGCCCCTGAAGCCCCTTCACCTTGCAGAGAGGAGCAGATAGTGGTGGTGGTGGAGCAAGAGAAGGAAACGTTGGAGGAAGTTGTGGAGGCACAGAGAAAGCAAGAGGGAGAGGAGGCAAAGGCCGAGTGGCGTGAGGGCGAGGCAGCACAGGAAGAAGAGGAGGAGGAGGAAGGGGGAGGAGCAAAAGGAGGTGGGGCAGGGAGGAGAGCCAGCCTGCATCACACGGCCTCGCCCTTGAGGGTACAGCGCAACGGGGCCGGCTCGCACTCCGCCACGTCCGACTATGAGCTCTCGCTTGACCTCAAAAATAAGCAGGTAGGGTTGTGTTGGGGATGGGGGAGGGTTGGTGTGTTGTTTGGATGAGGGAGCGGGAGGCTGGCAGGTACAGTAACTTGGCTTATGTGTTTTGTACGTCTTGTGGTCTGACATGTTTGTTATGTTTTTGTCTGAGGAAGAAGACTTATGGTTTGGGAGAGAAGCTGGTGTTTGATGAGATTTGTATTTTATTTTTCGTTGTTTGTCGTATTGATCCCTATTGGCACTTTTAGACTTTCCAAACGATCAACTAATGATGAGCTTCCTTTTCTTCATCATCGTGAACCATTATTATCATTGCCATGTCATCATTTCATCAACATCCTCACATGGCTTTTGTCTTTCACCAGAGTTGGATTGTGAACGTATAAGTACTATACTGTACATTAAGCTTTAGGTTTTATACACTGTATTCTTTTGGCAATGATGCATACTTACACATACACACATCAGGGTAAAATAAAGAGTACTGTATGTGCAAAGAAGTTCCGTTTGTATCTGCATGAAAGAAAAGCCTTTTAATTTGTCTTTTCTCTGCTGCTTCATGAGACCCTTTTGGATAATGAAAAGCCCCCATTTCCATGAAGAATAAAAACATGTGCCTATTATCTGTTCTCATCTTTTTACAGCCAGTTAACCGATTTTGTCTGAAACGGATACGTCTATGAACTGTGACTGTATTTAAACATGCATTTCCATGTTCTCATGTTTGTGTTCTTATCATGCTGTCCATCAGGGGGCTTGGGAATCATTACATAATCATCTCCATTTCAAGAACCATCAAACATTCGCAATCCGTTTTCATTATCATCCAACTAACCAACATTCTTCAGTCAATGGATCTTCAACCAGGTAAGGCAGCAGTTTGGGTCTAACTTGTGGGGCTCCCTGTGTGCTCCTGATCAGTTAGGTTTCCATCGAGATAAGAGCTTAAACATTTTTATAATCGATTAATAGTTTAAAGGGGCACTCCACCGATTTTACACATGAAGTTCTGTTTACTCGTCACAAGGAGTACAACACAGCCTGTTAAAGCAGTTGTATAATGTCTTCTGTGTTTCTGAAAGGGAGCTTTACAAAGTTTGAAGAAATAACCCTTATGATGTCATAACGATGTCATCAGGGTAACCTGGGTCTGGGCTTGAGACCTGAAATGTTAAACAGACTGTTTGCATTGCAAACTGGAGGTGTGGGGTTTGAGTAGGCATTTAGGAGACAGCAAACATCTAAGGAAATGCTGTTACGTTGCATTATGGGAAATGTAGGATCCAGCGTTTTTGAAGCTTGAGTGAGATTAATCGACAATGGTTCTGTTTAGTTGAAGCCGTAAATATAACAATTGCACATCATGCATGTTCTTTTGTCAGATTTTGCAATGTTTATAGAGTAATTGGTTTGTTTATGAGGCACAAAGGTTGCTGACCTCCCTCCCTTACGTCTTAACTTCCATTACAGTCACTAAATGCTTTGGAACATTTGAGCACACCATCAACAATGCAGAAAAATAGGTAAACATTGTCGCTCTGGTGTAAAGTGTTTCTCAGTCCCAGGGCACCATCTACAGACCGTGAAGATAAATCTATTCAGAGGTGACACTGTCAGAGTCATTTGGATTGTGTTCTTCCGTATCAATATTTGTTTAAATTTAGTTAGTGAAGAAGGATACATTCATACATCTGAAACCCTCAAGCACTTAGGCCCCAGATTCTGATTCCAATTGTCTTACACTCTAAACTATCCCTCTTAAGCGTATTCTTTTTGATGATCTCTTAACCGGTGGACTGAAATAAATTACTGAGACGATAGAATAAAATTAAGTACTTTTACTGAACAGTATCTTAAGTGTTACAAAACGCATGCAGGCCCAGACATGCGGTCCCACAACCCAGACCTCCCCATGTCTCCCAGGTTATAAGCAAATGCTGAACAGTTCAGTCCCTTTATTTCTCTCTGGGCATTGTCCTCCTCTGTGTCCTCAGAATGGGTGGGGGTTTGCTCTGTCCAGTAGAAGTCTGGTTTCACTCCAAATGGGTTGACAGAATCCCCTATCTTCCTCCTCTTCCCCTTTTCGTGACCTTTCCCGTGTTCCTGCTTATCTGCACCCTTAAGCCATAAAGGCGTAAACTAATTTTATGACTTCAGCTTAACTTTCTGTGCATCAGGGACATTTCCTTGAGCCACTTCCTCAAGGATTAACACAGCTCTTTTGCAACGAGCACATACACAGATAGGCACATGAGACACATACTATAACTTGAATAATATGACACCTTTAGGTAAAATACATGTCTAAAATAATAGAAATATCTCTTCATTAGTCAGGAAAAATGCTCCTGAAGCATTATGGCGGATGTTTACTAAAACACATCTCCCAAGCAGCAATTGAAACAATGTATTTGAGTGAGATGGTTGCTTCATTTCATTCTCTGTCAGCTCCATTTTCACTCAGTTTTGACTTAATTTCCTCACTCATTGCTTCCCTATTCAATACTAAAGGTTCTTTTAACCTCAGCTCCTAACATGTGTCTCCCTCCCACCTACATTCTCACTCCCTTATGCTACGTTTACCGGCAATTTCCACTGGATGCGTAACGGCTGCGGATCCGCTCCGGAACGTTGGCAGAGTCATTAGGTTTCCATTAAAGTCAATGTGTGTATTTCCACTGACTGCAGAACGGCTACGTTCCGACTGCGTCCCAGCTCCGGCGGTCCGCAGCAATTCAGCACACGGCAGATAGTGCGAGACAGGAAGTCGAGCAAAGAAACAAAATAAAAATCTGGTTAATTTTCAAAATAAAATACACTGTGCTCATGGCGGATCATATTTCCCTGCACTACACCTTGAAAACACAGCACAGAGTTGTTTCCCTTCTACTCCTCTGGATGGAAACAAACTGTTGTTAGTTTTATGGTTCTAGTCTACATGAATTTGCAAGATATTGTGGGTCCTCGTGACTACAGCTGTCAGTCATGGCTGCAGACGTGCCGCAACAAATCCGGACCTAGTGGGTCTTGATGGACGGCGGAGCACGCAGCCGTTCTGCAGCGGAGCCGGTCCGCAGACACTCCGCATCCAGTGGAAATCTGGAGTTACACGTGGCCGGCTATTTTCATAAACGGACATTTCAACCTCTCCGTTTTCAAAAATAACATCGTGCACATCTGTCAGTTTTCAGAAAAGTGTTCGTTTACACGTACCTGTGTATATATGCCGTCAATAGCATGCCAAACCTGTAGGTGGCAGTGTAACGAGACGCTCAAGCCCACGTTAGCCAATCAGAATCCCGATAGCAACAACAGCAACGAATCACTTCCTCTCTCTTCTCTTCCTCGGCTGCCTAAACCTCTGTCTCAGTTTACATGCAAACGTGCAAACAAAGTTTTCCAAGATCTCCACTCTGGCCAGAGTTTTAAGAAGCGAATTCTCCGTTTGCGTGTAAACGAAGGGAAATGTCTCAGTTTTTCAAAATAACCATGTACGTGTAAACGGGGTGTTAATCTCATCTCAAAGTCCCCCATCTCCCACTATCTCCCTGTCAACAATGCTGGAGATACGCGATCAGCTAGATTGATCTTCTGTCTGTACAGCTGGGGGTGCAGGGGCTTGATGCATCTACAGATCAATGTCAGAGTAATTGGATCTGCGGGGCAATGCCTTGATTGCAGGGGAGGAAACTCATGACGAAGTGTTTGAGCAGTAAATAATCCCTGCAACCTGAGCATTAAACCTCTAAAACTCGTTTTTTTTCTTGTTTTTTTTTTTCAAACTGGTTTAAATATAGAGTTTCAATGAATGTTAAATGATGCCCTATAGTAGAAAGCTAGTAAATGAACATGTTATTTTCATGCCAAATACTATATTTTTACACACTAAGGATTAATGGGAAAACAAGTCGAGTCAATCCACTTTTTGACCTCCTTTCTCAAAAATGTATGTTATCTTCTAGAATACCCAATAATATTTTCAAAATGAAATGTTCATTAGTATGACTTGATAAAAACACAAAAGTTATATCAAAATGAATGAACAGTCTGTGGGGTGCTAGAACAAAATGTACAATTTATGTAAATGTCTTCGTTCTTGTTTACTCTCTGAATGTAGATGTCCCTCCTGCTTAAATTATCATAAGTAATGAAGTACAACAATGGTTTATCAACGTTGATATGTATTTGAACTCTCTCAGCCAAAGCCATAGGAACACGACACCTTTTTTCCTTACTGACAAATTTACTTAAAGGCTCTGAACACCCACACAGGTGTTTTCAGTTAATCTGGCTGATTGGACCACTTCCCAGGATTGTGTGGGTGCGTTTAGACACATTGACATCTTTTCTGAGTCTCTCGTTAGCTTTGTTGCACCTGTTACGGCAGGACAAATGACAACTTTATCATTGTTATTGGTAGTTGAAGATTTGTGACCTACTAAATTCCCATGAAAGCTCCAGCACTCCTTCAACCTGAGCAGAGGTTCAAATCAGCCAGAAAAACTGAAATCACCTGTGTGGGTGTTCAGAGGCTTTAAAAGATGTTCATCAAACGGAGAGATAGTGTAAAAGTAAGTAATGCCTGTTCAGGTTCTTTGCTGACTGCAAAGCCTTTTGTTTTATGGGCTGATGAAGTGATAGGTGATGAGACCTGACTTTAAGCGTCTGCTTCTGCTCTCTAATTGCTGCTGATCTCTGCTTGAGTAACTAGGGTGCCCATGACAAATGGCAAAAGGCATTTATCTCCATAAAGTGAAACATTCAACAGGGAACAATTACGTTTGATGGCTTGTATTTACTTATAATTACGCTAAATGTGCAGGTGACATCAAACAAGGGCTAGTTCAATTTGTTTAGAAGCTTGTCTTAAAACTGCTGATGCAAAAACGGCATTTATTAGCAAATGTGATGACACTGTTCAATAGGTTGCTGCTTTTTTGACTGAGAGGAGTCATTCAGTCATTTATTTTCTGCGTCACAATTAGTCTTTTAGTAGCCACTGACCTTTTTCAGTAACTGGCTTTGGTCAAGGATGTCTCAACTTAATGGATCCTCATCCTCTGATGACATCAAGTCTTTTATTGTCATCCTCATTTTGTAATACAGTCAGCATTAGCTGTGTCCCAGTTTTGCTGTTATATAATCATCGCATTAATCATGCAGATGTTTCTGTGCTGCAAGAGTGTGCATGAGCATGAAGGCTAATGTTCGTGCCTTTTGCATTTTCCCCACTTATTTCTGCAGCATGTGAGATCTGATAATCTGCTGTTTTACTCAAACGGTCTTTTCTTGCACATTTAAGGGGGAGACCCACACATTTTAGTACTGATAGATTTATGGCTGAAATCAAATTAATAGAAAGGGCTGTGCTTAATGTTAATGTGACTGCAGTATTCTATGACAATCACAATTTTACCATTTCAAATAGCATATCTTAAATTGTTACCGTCTAAAAAAAACATGTATCTCCAAAACAGTGTTATTCATATTTTTTTTCCTCCAGATAATCCAATGAAGTTTTTAAATAGCTTATTCAGACAAGGAAGTACATCATTTCAACTGGACAGCAATGCTGTCATGTTGCTGTGGCATTAATTTCTCTTTTATAAGAATAGTGTGACATTTTGGGAACTACACCTACTAGCTTTCTTGCTGAGTTGGCTGAGAAGATCAATACCACTATTCTAAATATGAAGCTACAGCAAGGAGATGGATAGCTTAGTTTAGGACAAAGACTGAAAACTGGGGGAAGCTGCTAGCCTGGCTCTAACACTCTGTAAAACCACAACGTAGTCATTTTTATCTTTTTTTTGTAACGCACAAGATATAACGTGTTAATTAGTGAGCTTTACAGGTGCTGGTAGGTGGATAGACAGAGCCAAGCTAAATTATTTTATAATGCTCCAAAAGAGGGAGGACACTATTCATGGTGCATGACTTGAAATAGCTAAATCTGCCTCTAGAAATCAACTAAAAAAAACATGCTGTGTATTGTACTTTTGATTGACCTTTTGTCTTGAGACACATCTCCATTTAAAGCACAAACATTTCCAGACTAAAACATTTCTTTTTCAGAGCCGCTGGGTATTAATATTTCATATATAGACAGAAAAAGTCCCATATTTCAAGCCACGTTATCCACCATCACTATCTGGTGCTCAACATCAGCATTTCCTCCTGCTACTCGAATTTGAGCTGACGTTTCTATTTCAATGTGACCATTACCTAAAATTGCTATACTTATATTAAACCTCCCTTTTTGTATATAAACTGTAGCCTATTTGACTTCACACATTTTAGAGATCTATGCTCCTTTTTATGTCCTTGATTTTAAATATTTATCTGTCCCAAGAAGGACCGTTCCTCCAAGTAGTAGCTTGCATTTCTATTTACATATGTAGAACTCTATACTGCAGTGTCGTACCACTTTGCACTGGTTTGTTTTCCCCGCACGTTCAGAAAGGGGAACACAAGGTCAGCATGTTGCTGATCTGCCCGTCAGAATTGATTTAGAGACCCTGATGGAACAGAGCAGTGCCATCATTGTTCTCTCAAAGTACCGCGTCTCTGGAATAATCTCTCACCATCCCCGCTTAGTGAAGTGATCAGAGTTAGAACTGACAGTTGGCTAATAGGGGGGATTTTCAGCAGTGCCACTCTTGGCATGGTCATCCGTCTCATCACCTCTTTACATAACATCTTACCTTACCCTCAATACACTGGTTTTCTTATTTCTTCAGTGCTCGCTTTATCCATCTTTTTGCTGTTTCTTTGCCTTCCACTGTTTTACATGTAGTTCTCTGTCGAGTGGACGTGTCCCAGCTGATGTGCAGGTATCAAACGTTTATGCTACAATTATCGTGGCCATAAATATCAGTCGGTATTAACACGATAATCAAAATATTTCAAAGGCCCCACGGTCACCCAGCATTCACCTGCAGTCTAGCTAGTGTTTCTATGAATATGTGAAAACAATGTATAATGTGAGAGGCGTTGCTCATAGCGATGAACCTACAGAGGAGGATCACCCCGAATCTGCAGCTCCCCTCAGCTTTATAGGGCTTGGTACGGAGTTTCAGCTCATTGTTTAGCCCGCAATTTTACTGTATTGGTTCACTCTCCCTGCTCTCATAGCGCTGTTTTCAGCTAAAAAGCCCACTGTACATTACCTGCTCAGAACCCAAAACAGCAGACAGCCACAGTTAGTGGCTAGCTGGAGAGAAAAGTGGAGCATTTAGCAGTGCCAGATATTTCCCTTAGGAGTTGGTAGAGACCAAAACAGAGCTAAAAGAGTAAATTATTGACATACAGTACATTTTAAGTTATCACGGTAATAGAAATTGTTGGAGGTTTCACCATGGTAGTAAAACCAGTACACTCGCTCATCTCTGGTCCTAAAATATTCTTTGCTCAAATGGCATGAAATTCTGTCCACTTCCCTTACTACCTTCCTCCTTTTCATGCTTCCTTCCTTTACGTCACAGCTCATCCTGGTGGCTGTAATCCGAATGGCAAAGTGTATCAGATACACACTGATAAAGAAAGCAATGTGACCCAAATGCTTAATCATCCCCAACCCTGCCTACGCAACAGGCAAAACAAAGCTCTACTGCCACATTTAATCAAACGCAGCCACAGCCCTTTCTCACGTCCAAGGGCACCTCTGCAGTGGAACTCTGTGCAGAATTTGTTATGAGGGACACCTTACTGAGTAATGGGTCAATCATTACCTCTGTGCCTGTCTTTAATATAAAAGAGAGAAACCTACACAACATTTTGGAGCGCAGTCATGGTGATAAGGCTAACCTTGTCATTTCAAGAGTGCACCCAGTGCAGTCACAGAACAATCCAGATTAAAAAGTGATGAATATTCAGGCTGATTTCAGCCAGTCTTCAAGAGTTGATAGCGATTGAGAAGTCGCCATCAGCAGATACAGTAGAGCTCCCAACCAGCATCCTATTCAGAAACCACCTTAATATTCTCAGTACGTCTCACTTTGCTCGCAAAGGCTCTGCAGTGAAATGTAAATGGAGTAGATAAGATGGATTTTCAGTGTCATTCCATTTTTGTAAAGAGCTTTGTATGTGATTCCCTTCCTCTAGTGACAGCAACAGAGGCTGCATCTTGTTGAACTAACCTCTTATCACAAATTGCAAACCCTCGAGGCATTACAGCCTATCAGGAGGTGGTTGGGTGACTTTGTCCAGTACTAAAGCAAAAGAAGATTAGCAGCTGAAAGTCACATTATGATCCTTTGTGGCCACGGTAACGTTCGTTCTAATGCATTTAAATTTACAGTAGGGATATTTCACTTGGACCACATTAATCCTCGTGTACATATTGCCCAGATACAAGAAACCAACTCCTGAAGAAAACATTAGGGAGGAAAAAGCAAGGATTTCTGTTTCCGAGATTTAAATGCTATGCGATTGCAGTTTCTATGCAGCATATTTAGAATGTTTTTTTTTCTTTTTCTAAAATTATAGGTTCCTTTCTATTCCTTCAAAGCTCAATCCTCCTCCACCCTCATGCCCTTGATACAGTTAGAACAGACAGAGTTATATTCATTGATTTATTCTGAATGAAAAGGATTTCGGAGTGACTGGAGGAGATAAGAGCGCTTTGTGGGCACTTCTAAAGATACCCATCCCTGATTGTTCTGGGAAACTCAAAGAGGTCTCATCTAGTGTTTGAGCTGCAGCCAGATGAGGATTGCTATAGTATATCTCTATCCATTTCCCACGGCAATTGAGCAATTTTTTTACAGGCAAGATTAATGGCTAGTTCAGTTTCAGACAATTTAAAGTTGGGTGCAGGACCTCTCTATGGAATTTGCAGAGATTATGAGTTCTATTTGCAGAGGAAATGAACGTTTGTCCAAATGCCATGAGTCAGCTTTTACTGTGTTCTATCTTTCGAACTGTGGCTTTGACCAAACTATGTAGTTTCAGTACACACATCGCAAGGCCAGCTTGTAAAAGATAATTACTGAGCCATGGGAGGATATTATTTGAATATGGAATACTTAAATATTTGGATTTTGCCTACTACTTCCAAACATTGGACTTTACAACTCCTTTTCATCTCTTGGGACATTTATTTTTATTTTCCCACCACAATTATCCCATTCCTAGCTCATTCATTTCCCACCTACACTTCAACTGTTTTTTGACACTGCTTTTCAACTCATACCATATTCATCTTCCATGCACCACAGTGACAGGCAAGATAATATGAAAAATGTTGGTAACACCGGTAGTGACCTTTTCACAAATAACAGCATCTGTGATATATGGGAGTCCTCTGCAATGTTTTACCTATCTGTGTGTATCTTATTGGTCTGCAATTTCTAATCAGTATGCAGCCATAATTGTCATATATGATTGAGTCCAGAAATATTTGACCAATAATTGCAGATTGTCCTCAGTTTATAGGCTGTTCATATACACATCAGAAATTCCAGTAATTTATTATTTTCCTTGTCTATCCTTTCTTCTATTTTTTTTTAGATCGAAATGTTAGAGCACAAATACGGTGGCCACCTTATCTCCCGCCGGGCTGCCTGCAAGATCCAGACCGCCTTCCGCCAGTACCAGCTCAGCAAGAACTTCGAGAAGATCCGCAATTCGCTGCTAGAGAGTCGTCTGCCTCGACGCATCTCCCTGCGCAAGGTCCGTGTGCAAAACA
Organism: Sander vitreus; assembly: GCF_031162955.1. NCBI lineage: Eukaryota > Metazoa > Chordata > Actinopteri > Perciformes > Percidae > Sander > Sander vitreus. The sequence goes on from NC_135877.1 coordinate 14,304,062, forward strand.
CGGAAGGTTTCTCTGCTGAACGGGCCCTGGCAGAAGGCTGCAACTTGACAGGCATCCCATTGGTGCGCTCGCCATCTCTGCCTGCCACAGTTGGTGGCACCCTGACCGACCTGGAAGACTCATTCACTGAACAGGTTCAGTCACTGGCAAAGTCCATAGATGACGCACTCAGCAACTGGAGCCTGAAGACCATGTGCTCACTGCAAGAAGGCGGCACTTATCAGTTCAGCGCCGACTCCTTCAGTGCAGCAGCAGCAGCTGCAGCAGCAGGAGGTGGTGGAGGTGGAGGAGACAGAGGTGGTGTGAGAGAGTCAGCGATTCATCAAGGCCCAGTAGACCCAAGTGACCTGTCGAAAAGTGCAAGCAAGCTGATGATGGCGTTCCGGGATGTGACGGTGCAGTTCGACAGCCAGAACTTCCTTGTTTCATCCTCAGTCATAGAATCGTCCACTGTCACCCTCGGCAGCTGCGTCCAACAAGGAGGAGACCCCACCACTGTCACGTCTACTTCCACAACAACAAGCTCCACTCCAGCCTCCATTGCTCCCGGCCTCTCGCAAGAACCCCCACCTCCCCCTGCAGAGCTCCCAGCTGAACCCATAGATCCCCCACCGCCCCCACAAGAGCCCCCACCACCCCCAGAATCAGAGTTTGAAGAAGACGAGCAGGATGTTGAATTTCCTGCTCCTCCTCCAAGTGAAGAAGAGCTTGAAGAGGAGGAGGAGGAGCAGCCTCCGCTAACCCCTCTGGATAAAATGGCTGCTCCTCAAAGCCCAGATGAGGTTGTGGTGGTGGTACCGCCACCCACAGAGCCCCCTCACACAACTCCACCGCTGCTGGGGAGCTCGCCCAAGGTGGAGCCGCTGGAGGTCAAGCGGTGCGGCTCCGAGACCGCAGATAACAGCTCAGAGCAGATGAGCAGCAGCAGCACGTCCACAGAGGCACGCTCCACATCTGAAGCCTCGTCCAAGGAGGCACTGCAGGCCATGATCCTCAGCCTGCCACGCTACCACTGTGAGAACCCCGCCAGCTGTAAATCACCCACGCTGTCCACTGATGTCATGCGAAAACGCCTCTACCGCATTGGCCTCAATCTCTTCAATGTGTGAGTAGCCACTGCATTTTCATTCTTTTCTTGATTCTGATGTAAAAATTTAAATCAGGCCTGTAGTGGTATCATTTCTGAAAGCTGATTGGTTAGCCACGGTTAACTGCACTGAAACACAAACTGAATGATCCCAAAGAGATTTGGACATTACAAAAAAAAAAAAAAAATAATAATAATAATTGTAATTATGTATTAAAACACATGATCAGATGGCAAATCCAGTCTGGGAATTTCATAGCATTTAGAAATAATTTGGGCATTACACTAAGAATAAGAAGTACTGGCCAGTAATGTGAATGTTGCTCTGGTAAGGGGTCAAATTTATTCAAATTTTTAAATTCAGATCTGCTTATACAGGCATTAATTTAGAAATGTATTTGATATAATTTATTTTTATATGATGATCATAATGATTGGGAAGGTTAAAAGAAAAAGGGCAGTGGATATATTGGAAAAGAGAATACTGTAAGTACAATGAGATTTATCAAACCGTCTATACCTCCACACGTCCTCTAATTATAGGCTACCTGAAGTTTGATGGGGGCTCTGGACTGAAACGAGCAAAGAAAAGCACTTTTCCTCACTGATCCCCATTGTGCTGAAAGAGAAAAAAAACAAAACAAAAAAAACAATGAAGCCCAAGTCCCAAGCTAGATCTGAGGTGTCTTCTTTCTTCTCAGAAAGACAAATCAGACTGGGACGACAAGAGAGAGAGGATGAATTATTGAGACAGAGAGCTGTGTGGAGATTGATTTGTAAGATAAGAGGAATAAAGTGAAGGAAATGTAGTGCTAAAGGACTGAGGCTAAAGCAATGTCCCAGGCAAAAAATCAGCATCCTCACCCGTTGATAAACGAGACTTGAATAATGTGAATTAACAGCATTATTCTTGTATTGCGGTGAAAGACTTATTTTGTTCAAACACCATTAAGCTACTTATCTTACACACTTGTTCATATTTTTAAGCAGGATGTTTTCACTTTTAATGTAACAAGAGAAAGCTTTAAGGATGAAAACTTACCGATGTGTTTGGGACTAGTAATGCTAATGTTATTTTGTATATAACCTGGGCTGTGGTTTCAGAAGCATAAACTTCCTCAAATAAAAAGTAGAACAGAGCTGCTAATGGGTATATACACTACACAGTGGATGTATTAGTTGTGAACGGGGCTTTTATTGGAACACAACCTACCCACAAGCAGCTAAGCTAGCTAACTAGTAAGCTAATGATGTGCTCCTTTAACTTGGAAGTAATGCTCATTTGCTATTGTAGGGAGTAAGCCAATTAGCTGGACATGCTAATGATTGTAGCACCAGTTATAGTAGGCAAACACACTGTTCCATTTAATGTTTGTTCTTGTGTAGGCCTAGACAACAAAAGACATCACCCTACAAACCAAGTCGGCTAGTGCTCTATCTACATGCACACTGCTTAAACGTGTAGAAAAAAACTGGGCAACCTTTAACTAACCCAGTTCAGTGTGTGCTAGGGGTGGGGAAAGATATTGCAATATATTACAGAATATTGCAATATGTTTAAAATCACAATTATATTGTATCGTGACATAAGTATCGTGATGATATTGTATCGTGAGGCCTCTGGTGATTCCCACCCTAAGGAGGAGTTTATTGAACAAAAACTTACAAATCAGAGTGTCCAGGGGTTGGCAGGCAGACAACACAAAATAATCCCAAAAGACTTGAAGACCAGAAAGCAAAAAACACAGGAGACTAGTAGCCACGACACAACACAACGAACAATGATCCCACACCAGACAAAGACAACACAGAGACTAACGAGGACTAACAAGGGACAGGTGACACTAGGCTGGGCAAACAGGTGAAACACATTAGGGCAATCACAAGGGAGGAAAAACTAAAGACAGGAAGTAATCTAGACAAGACAAGGGAGACAGGACAGACTTCAGAATAAAACAGGAAACAGAACATAACAGAAACTCACAATCATAACATCATGATTATGAAAATTATCGTGCCATTTAGTGCTGTCAAACTTGTTTAATAATTTCAGCTAGGTCAATTTGAAACATTAAACGCGTTAGAATTTAATCGCGGGTTGACCGCGATTTCACTTCGTTGTATATAAGAGGTTGTAGTGAGCTCACTTTTGCTGCTAGGATGAAGACTACGGTATTGAATTAAACGGGAAAACATCAGGCACGCATTGGTACCACTGTACCACTGTAATAATTCACCAAATTTAACCAAAAGTTTAACAAAAAAATCCTGGCTTGCACTTTCTATCTGTCTTCCATCAATGTTCCTTGTCTTTCATATTTGCGTTTACTATTGTGGAACTGGCAAAGACCTGGTGGTTGTTTGTGAAAGCTTCACAGACAAAATTGATAGGGTCTAGTCATTTTCATCATGTCACAACCTTAATATGAATCAAAAGTGTAATATGACATTGACAAAATATTAAATAGTTATCCATTGCTAATTCTTTAACACAAAGCAAAACATATTATATCATCAATAATAGCTAATAATCTTTAAAATCATTTGTTTATTCAGGTTGAAGATAGTTGCAGCACAAAATATGACAGGGAGAGTGCAGGGAAGTGCCAGGATGTCCCAGGCTGACTACATCACAATATTTCAAACGGCCCAAGTCAGATAGTCACAGCCTGGAACAATATTTTTGCTTACCACCCTCGGCAAAAGCCTAAAAACCTGTTTTTAGATTAGATGTTTTATAATTACAAGTTTGTGTAATTTTGGGTTTCTGTAGCCAGTGACATTTCATTATTTGTATTTGATTTTCAATGCAGATGTAATGGCATTGTACATTTTTTTGTTTTTATTTGAAGGCTGAGGCTTTATTAATAAACACAACCCCAATTATCACCATTGGTTTTGAGATGTTACTTGCTGTGAATACCTTGTCTGATAGGCTACAGTGTTGTGGCAGGTAGTATCAGGACATCTTGGCTAGTGTCTGTCGCGCACGGCTAGGGGCGAATGGCCGGATGATGGGCCTATTTGGGAGAAAGTCCAGGGCTGTTTTTTAGCCCCAGTCCGTCCCTGACAACAACCGGGGGTCGAATCCGACCCGTGTCATCCCCTCTCTCTCCTCTCTTTCCTGTCAATCTTAGGCCTCAAAAAAACATCTTAAAAATAAATAAATTAATAAATAAAAACCTTGACAGACCAGCTGTGGCTAGCTCAGCTATAATTGGACAATCCCTGCTTTTTTTCTTTTCTCAAATAAGGACTTAATGCTAATTTATCTGACATTATTGTCAGGTATGCTGTCTCAAAGTTCGTCATAAATGCCAAGAGCCCATAGCGATACAGGTTACTCTTGTATCCTACTAATACCCAACTCCCACTGCATTTTTCTCTGTGGCTTCACAAATAGTCAGCAGAAGAAAAACATGGCTTGAAAAGCTTGTTTATGTTTGCTGGTTGCAGCTTTTCAGTCATTGTGAATTCAGCTTTCCCCCGCTGCCAAGTGAAGAGTGACAAAGTCCAAACCAAGTAAAAACCTTCCAGGACGCTCTCCAGACAGGTGCAAGGGGGTTACGTGGCAGCGACAGATACTAGGGAAAAATGTTGCCATGGTAACACCAGTGCATTGGGCCAGCACTGACTGAATCTGAGATGTGTCAAACTCAGTTTTGTAGTAAAGAAATAGAATGCTTGATTAATTATGACCTCCAGCTAGTTATAATTTCAAAAAATATATTGCATATTCATATTCAAAAAAAGCATTATTTTACATATTACATAATGCATATGGTACATTTATATTAACATTTATTCCCAGCTATAAAGGCAGAGCTACATCTAATGTGGGAGCTGATTTGATTGGTTTACCCCTTTTAAAAGGCCCTGCTTTTATTTGTTCAACACTTTAAATTCTCCTTTCAGAAATGTTTGTAACCACACGCCTCCTGACAGTGTGCTAAGCAGCCAGCAGCACACCTGGAAGGAATCTTTAAATGAGGAGATTTGCCATATGCTCTATTAGCTTTTCACTCACTCACATATCACTCACATAACTCACTCACATATATTAAAACTCGCTCGACCACTGATGGAGTTGCTGGGTAACAATTCGTTGGAATAAATGAGGTGTGAATCCAAAGAAATAATGGCGACGATCCACGAAGCCTCAAATTCTCATTAGTCATTCTGCTGCGAGTTGTGAATGTAATTAAAAGTTCCTTCAGCACTGCGTGAACCGGCCCCTTAGGAACTGGAATGAAAAATGTGTTAACATTTCAATCCAAGTTTCTTTTGTCCCTGCCACCTCAGCCATTTCTGTAGAAGCTCTCCTTGCTTTCCAAAATATCCCGCTTTGACGGAAAATGCATTGTGTTCCCTTGGGTGCAAAACCACTACATGATTTTGTTGAGATATTGCCCCAATTAAGCCATCTCATACAAATTTAGAAGATTGGAGTTCATGAACAGACATTATCTTTGTGCTCACTGCCAAGCTCTGCAGCTCAATAAAAGTGCACAATAAAGCCGATTAACTTTGACTCAATGCTGGAGCGTGACACTGAAAAAAAGAGGAGCAGGAACGAGCTGTGCAGTTACTGGAGAGGGAATAATCAGCACAGAGAAATGAACAAAATACAGAAAATAAAGAAAAAAAAAGAAGTGAGTTATGAAGTTGTCAAGTGAGTATGAGATATTTTTCCATTTTCAAAGGCAAGGAGGGAGGTGGATTATATAGAAATTGTAATAAAGGGACATTCAATTAGATGACATCAGATATCAACAAATCTGTTTTAGAAAATCCCCCAAAGAGCATAAAGAAGAAAGCTATTAGAGATTTGTTATATAAATAAAGTAAAAACTACTTAAAAGGATAGAGTTATGGTTCGGCAACTGAAACAGCCATGCTTTAAGTTTAAGTCAGGATTTAGATATACTTAAATGACGGAAAAACTATGATTTAAAACTCAACATTGAAATGGTTCAAATTGTTAAATTAAATCTAAAGTGGGGGCGCCTCGATAGCTCACCTGGTAGAGCAGCGGTCGCGGGTCGCAGGTTCAATTCCGACCTGCGGCCCTTTGCTGCATGTCATTCCCCCTCTCTCTCCCCTTTCATGCCTAAAAACTGTCCTATCAAATGATAAAGGCCTAAAATGCATCCCAAAAAAATTATCTTAAAATTTAAATCTAAAGTGAAAACATTAGAGTGGATAATCCAAGGTATGAGTTGAGACCTGGCATCGATAATCTCACCTTCCAAACAAAGTTTCTGTACTGGACTATCTTTTCCATGTTACTTTACATGTGCCGAGGACATACTGGTTATGTGCTTACTGTCATGAAGGTCCAGCCTACCAATTTAGAAAGTATACCTACAAAATCCCTGCCATCTCTAATAAAAATAATAGTTTTTCAGACATGACCACTTTCATAGTGTCACTGTGAACAACAGCTGGAGTGGCAGAGGATGTTTGACTGTAGCATGTATCTGTTTCTTCAGATTGAAACACTCTTAATGACATATATTTCAAGGGAAAGTGAGGACTGTACATATTTGTAATGACAGTTTTCAGGAAAGTACAAGTTTCATAGGCTTTTCTATCTATTTGCAATCCCCTCTTCTCATTCCCCTGATCAAACACCATGGAAGATAAGCTGCCTTTTAATAAATTGGCTACAAGGGAAGAGATAGACAGAAGGGAAGGGAAGTAAGGGAGAGCAACAAAAAAAAAATAGAGAGAGGGCAATCAAGCTTGAGG